>NW_025777011.1:0-53865 GCF_021130785.1 Homalodisca vitripennis
AGTAAAAGTTTTCTATTGACAGATTTATATTTTAGAAATCGTAATAATGGCATATTAAAAAAGACACTTGTTTAACGATAGGGTACCCAGATGGGTCAAGACTTGGGTGGGTAATTGGTATAACTAAAAAACTCGTTGCTGCCTAATCGTGAGGAAAAATTTTTACATGACAGATTAGGACCTTTAGCTCATGTTATAATAATTAAAAATGGCTAGAATGTATGTGTACTGCATGTAAAAACTTTAAGGCTACAATAGCAATAGACGCGTGTATTAAGTTGTGTCATGCATTTTAATTTGAATAAAATTTCTTAATGTACGTGTTACTTAAAATATATCAATTAGTGTCTTTGGTAACTTTCTAAATTGATACTCCAACGTAGATCTTAAAAAGCTTATTAAAATCCATTTACTGGATTTTAATAAATATCAGTTAAACTAAAGTTGTTATCTTTGAATAAACAATTATATCAATAAATCTTTAAATCAATATAAATAAATGAGAGTTAAACAATCTCGCGTTTCATATTGTTTGAAAAACATTTAAGCTTCCCCTTTATGTTTGAAGAAACTCAATACAGAGTTTAAGTGAGGGTATGGTTAAGACAACTGCTTCACTTGATGAAGTCTCGTGGAGTGGATAGAACTTGACACGAGAGTCATTTATCCGAAATATCCTCCAGCCTCCTTAATCCACTAACCAAATGGCCAAAACTGCCCTTTCTCATACTGACATACTTACTTATGTGTTACTTGTGAAGTATTAACAAAATATAAAACAGCTCAAAAATATTTCAATTTTAAATTCATATTTATGAATCCTTTTATGGTCACTAAATTTGGGTGTATGATTAACCTACTTAACCTTATGCCATAATCTATTTTACACTTCATTCAGAGGACAGATTACAGTTCTGAAAATCTAGTGTTTTTTTTTTGTTTTGATAACGTATAATAGGATAAATTGTTGGAAACATGTTATCTATACAATAAATTTGAGGATTGTGTGGCATTCATAGAAAAGACGCCCTCTACAATATTGATGAATCCAATCTCGGTGCCGGGAATCCAATATGGCAGTTTACAGGAAAGCGAAAAGTGACTAAAAGGCAATAGCGCCTTTCTCTCTTTAAATAACGTTTACGTTTTATGACATGTTTTTTACGTTTAAAACCGTTACAATAAGATTTCTTCACCTATCGGTATTTTACGCAATAGTTACTTAGATAATAAAGTACAGGCAAGATACAATACAGAAACATTATACTTAGAAAAATAAATTAAATAACTACATTCTAGAACAATGAATAAGCAGTTTTAGTGTAAATTATTGGACTGTGAATGGAATATGATACTTATGTTGTAAGGAATGCAAAAAGTCATAATATCAGAAGAACATACAAATCAGTGAAGCTACTGGGTAATTGCATAGAAATATTTACGTATAATCGGGCTCTGACCGATAACACAATACGTGCATAGTCGTATAAAAAGTTGGTATAATAACTTTAATTGTACGCAAACGAATGTATTCCCATCCCAACTAGAAACATTGAACTTGTTTGATGTTACCTTTGGTTTTACCAACCAATCGCAATTTGAGCCCTCCCAATGTGTCGGAATGAGAGCTAGGGTGACCACAAAGCCCATACAAACTGTTATTAGTGACCCAATTGCTTTGTTCGCTTTGACCTCTGGTTAGAGATCCCTTCAGGCACAGAACCAAATAATTTTCCTTATAGTAAATTTTCTACCATTGTATACTAGCTCATGTTACATTTAAGAGGCAATACAACTACGTGAAACTCAAATGTAGCAAAAAGCTATATTTGATTAATGCTTCCATATGTGATACACATTAATTATAATAGGGGATACATATGGTAAATGATTCCGTTTAATTCAAATTGATTTATTTTACTAACTATACATGGATGTCAGAACCTTCATAATAAGTGAAATCTGCAAAATCTATACATATGGTTGGTACATGATCTAAAGTAACTTATAATTTCAACTACATAAACATAGTTGAATATAAAAAGTTTGATAAGAATGTCGCGATTGCAAATTTTATAACTCAATTTATAGTTTGAAATATAAAAGAAATAAGAAAAATATCATAAAATTTCTGTTAAGAAATAAAAATGGTCAAAACAGTAATGTAACCTAATATGACGATTTTGTATAAGTTAAAATTTAAATACGTTTTTGTGTAAGAGCATTATAAATGGTAATTAAACAAAGTCAACACAAAGCTGAAACGGCGTATTTATTGGTATAAATACGTTAAGAATATACTCTTTAATTAAAAATTTTTAAATATCCATTATTAAATTAAACTATTTGGTAAAAATAAATACACTTTTCTGCTTTAACAATTTAAAAATTAAATTATTTAAAATTCCCGATAAAGGTATTATAATTATTAGGGTGGTCTAAGCACATTATGTCAAAGTAGAATGTCTAGTTCTGTATCAAAGTTATGTAAAATCACACACTGCCTCACCTTATTCCCACAGAACACTTAACATCAAATTACACAATGTATATTAGATACCCTCTCTACAATTTTTATATCGTCCTCGCATGTATTTAATAATACATAAGCTACTGTTTAGTCTCACGCACGGTAACACGCCAAACCACAGTTAATGTTTAGCAACATTTCTCAAACCAATACAATTAAAAAAAATTATTCTTATTTTTTTACATTTATAGTTTTTCAACACTTTTTACAAGTGACAGCTCAAGGTATTTCATCAACCTAAGCATGAAATATTCATATTATACCTTAAAGTTTTAACTATTATCGAACAAAATTTATTTGGTTTACATTTAATTGCATAGTTGTACTCCCGGTATACATATACTATTGGGTGCTTGGTTAATTGCTCCATTAACAGTAACCTCCATAAGTTGCTGGATTGCTTGGATGCTCTCATGGAAATTTTCACTAATATATATATATATATATATATATATATATATATATATATATCCAAACTAATATAAATCTAAAACATATATCACTTACATAATTCTATTTGGTTTCTTTGCACTTTTGTTTTAAATGGCGGTAAAAAATATACATTATAGGGAAAAAAGTATCTAAATTAAGTTTGGCGCTCAAAAATCATATTTTAATAAGACAATAAATTATCAGTTCATTTACCTTTCATCTGAAGTAGTGAACTAATCTATTGTTGGTAACGTTTTAAGGTATTATGATAATTTTTATATTATATTTTGTGAAATAAAAATATTATTCTTTCGGAATTTCGTAATAATTAGAATATTAAACGATGCAAGCACTTATTGCACTGTTTACTCGTAGTACGATAAAATTAATACAAATCACACGTGTTTAACATGCATATGAATTAAAATATAAAAAATTTATAATATTAATGTTATAGTTTTGCAGTATTATACTCTACAGTTTATTGCTCTATTTACAAGACTCTTTTTTAATTAAATTACGTGTTTAATATAAATAATGAAAAAAAAAAACACTATTGGTAATGATTAATATCATTCCTTTAAAATTTAATAACTATATAATTATAATTATCACGTTATGAGACACAGTTGTAATAGTTTAGGGCATAGCAATCAAGGGTGGAGACATGAAATAGCTTACGATCGGATTCTTTGTCACACGTTGCTGTTTAAGAGATAAAACATGTGTTTCTTTTTGATACACTTCTCCTGAATATAATAACTTCACAATATGTACAAGCCTGTGTGTTAGTATATTATAGCTAAACCGAGAAGTCACATGTATGATTAAACCGAACTAAGATTTGTACATAAGTAGCAGTTAACATTCATATCAGTATATCTGCTTTAATTGATGTATTTAAAACATTTTGAGCAAGAATATTTCGTAATATACGTGTTTACTAAGGAAAATTACCAAGCTTAGGGGGTTTATTTAAAAATAAGTGATCTATAAATAATTCATTATTAACGTCCAGTAATTACGTAATTTAAAAAGAAAAGAAATACGTAATGAAACAAAAGATTCTATTATAACCATTCAATTTTAAAAGCCCTAAATGATTGCACTCAATCTTCACGCTGTGAGGGCAATTAAAATGTGTTATAATCACAATCGTAGGCAGCAGTGTCAATCATGTCACAAACTCGGCAAGACATTTCTTGGGAGCACAAAACCAGCACTTTCCGAATTGGTGAGTGGTATTTGTCGAGATAACTGAAGCAGAGGAACACTTTTCTTTACTGAGTATGGCCCCTTCAAGAGTCTTTTGACAAGGATTGGGTTCTATACCAAAGAAGGAGACTGCTGGAAGCTCAATCGATGGAGGATGGCAAATCAACCAGACTGGAAGACACCATTCTTCAATTCGTGGAAGAACTAGCCTAGGATTCTATATATAGGAATCATGTTGGGTCGCTAAAACGAGTTTTAAAGCCGGCAAATAACTTCTAATATATTAAAAAAATTATCATTTGACAGTAAAAGGATTGAGAATATTGCTCTTGTGAGACGGAATAAACAGTATATCCTTTTTTTGTGGTTACATGTAGAGTGAAACTGCTAGTTTTTGAAGGTAAACACGAAGAACATATAACCAATGGAGGTAAATTTAAAACATTTCTTGACAACTGTATAACTATACAAGCTACACATCACCACCTAACAATATCAGGTCTTAACAAGATTTCTTAAGTTTAATTTCTCTCCAAACAGGGTTATCTAATCTTGTTCTTCAGAAGATTAATCTGTATTGTAAAATAGAAACGTAAACGTAATATTCAATAAAAATGTGTAGTTGTTTGTTCTTTGACATTCATTATCCATGTAGAATTCTAAAAAAATACATTAAGAGATTCTTTGACAGAGAATTACCAATTAAAGTTGTCTTCCTGTTACACATAATATCAAGTTTGAATTTTAAGCAACATATATTTTAAATAATACATTTTAAAAGGAATCCTTACAACTTGCTTCAATATAAGATATTGCGTTATTATATACAGGAAATAAGTTGCAAAATGATTGTTATGTTTTATTTTATACTTTATTCTAATTAAGTAATATTTATCATACAGTTTTATTTTATCCTACTTGGCAAGAGTGTACAATTTCTGTGTTTTCTTCAAAGGAAGATATCACGGTAGAAATACAAAGAAAGTCAAAGCGTACTGCTTATAGTAAATTAAAGTAAGTACTGTTTTAATGTTGCCTCTTAGTTTTAAAAGCTTTCCGCATAAACTTTAACTCTTGTAACTCTTATAACCTTTCTACATTCATATATTCTATATCTATAGTATCTATATTATTAAACCAGTTTCTTAATTTTAGTATGAATATTATATAAAACTATTATTTATAAATATAAATTAGTATTAATCTAAATCTCTTAAACTCTAGATGTGCCGGCTTTTGTAGAGTACCATTAAATCTTATGAGAATACTAACAGCTAGATTAGTTTAAAGCAGTTTATTGATGAAAGAAGCAGTTAGTTGCTCATCCAGATGTTCTCAGTCGATTAAACTACTTAACGTCAGCTGATTAGTTTTAAAAACCACTAACCAACTAAAGTCAGTTTATCAATTGTAAGAATTGAATGTCATGAATTTGAGGAATCATATTATGTGTTCGTAATTCAATAATATGCCTTTTTGGATATTTAAAATTAAAATATATTTAGGCCTACACTGAATGTTACAACAACATGTGTTTAATTGGTGAGAATTAAAAAATATTACCCTTTAATTATATTATACTATTCTTCAGGTTTATGTGGATCTATATTATTTTATTCAACATATTATGAAATTCTGTTCTAATAAAGAGTAAGTATTGTAGTAGTAAAAAATTGTAGTGGAACTAGTAATAATTTCCATTATGAGTCATGAAATGTGTAATATTACTCCATGTATTTGTTTCAAGGAAATATATTACAGCTAAAAATAATGTAAATTGTGAAACGAATAAATGTAAATAATGTAAATTGTAAGTTGTATATGCTTATACAACTTTTATTTCTCAATGGCCAAGCATCAGCGTTTGCTGGGGTTTATAAAAACTAATTATAAATAAACATACTACTTTAATATTTCATTTTATTGTTTCAAATGTTAAAATTAGGTTTGTTCACTGCTAAATATTCTTAATGTACCTTATTTATTTTTAGCTATACATTAGTGCATTATCTATAATTATTGAACATTTAAACATCATCTTTATTATAACATAACAGTAACATAACCCAATTATTATACCATACAAATTACTTAAATAATCGTACTTTATTTTCTTTTAACTATAAATTAAATAGTATGAGTATGCCACATCACGTGTCAAGTAACAGACTTCACTAAGGTTGCATGAAAAATTTCTAAACTATAACTCTACTTTAATTCAACGTGACCTTTTGGCATATAAGCATACGGAAAAGATATCTAAAATAACATTACGCTCAGCGAAACTTAATGGAACGACATGCCCTATAATCACACTCAGTGTTGCTCGTATATAAATGAAGCTTCATGCAACATTTAAAGTATACAGGTCATTCATTTCTTTTTCGAGATATCGTGCAAAAAGGCATTAAACGAACAGAAATAAATTCTTTACATTTTCTCAAGTAATAGGCTTATGTTAAGGTCGGCCAATTAGTTGTATACTTTGTTCTTTAATAATATTACTTATACGCATTTTTACAGGAAGATTAAAAATAAAAAATACTATATTAGTTATATAAAATACAGGGTAAGGTAGTCTTGGTAGCTTCTTTCCGTAATGTTGGCCACAATGCGTGTACAGAATCTTGTCTCAACGGTCACGTTCACTGCACTGTTGAGTTATATGACTTAATCCAGGATTCCTTGTAACATCTGAAGTAGGGTAAAACAACATTATAATATTGAGATGACAATAAGAAGTTTTTACTTCTTTAGAAAAGGGTGTTGCACTTTATGAAACATGTTTTGTGTAGGTTGAAAAGTATTAAATGTATTAAAGTTGAACTAAATCAACCCCACACAACTATAACAAAGCTTTATATTTCTAATTTATTTGGAGATGTAATTAAAGTGTAGTAATATTTAAATATACACTTTTACTTGTGATTATATAAAGGTTACTTGTAAATAATATCTAAAAGTAAAAACAGTCCGTGTCGAGCAAAATGCTTTACTAAGGTTAAATTATTTATACTTTATGCAAGATTATTCATAATCACAAAATGAGTAAAATTCCTTAAATGTACATTTTCTTATTATACTTTATTGTTGTAATAATAATTTTCAATGGGTGTTTTGAATACCTGGCTCTAAAACTAGTATTTTTAAATGTTATGTTACATAACCTTTTCATCAGGGTTCAAGCTAAATTTTTATAGGCTTACGAGAATTTTCAGGATTAAATTGGTCTGATTAATACATATGCATAGGACATGTAAATCTGTAGCCAGATTGAATTTTAGGGTGCATTTAAAGCTTACTTGTGTTTTTAAATAATCTATTAGAAAAATAACGAATATAAATTTCGAAATGTATCGGCTAGAATAAAAGTTTAGCTTATTGGCACGCAAAATTCGTCTTCGAAACACTTTAGTTATCATTTCGGTCTTTGTTAATCCACTTACCAGGCTGTGGTTTAACTTTATTTTTAATTTAGAAGAAACGATAATAATTATTATTGCAATTAGATACACTATTGTTATAAAACTTGCATAACAATAGGTCTATAATATTAATTTTTATTGATTTAATCCAAAGACTGAATAACGGAAAACAGTGCAGTTATGATAGTAGTTCAAACATTTATTTTGATACCGATGATTTATTGTATCTTTGATTAGTTTGAGCAATATCAGAGATAGAACAAGCAAGCGGGTAAAGTTATGGGTCCTTAGGTTTAATGCGAGTTTTAAATCACAATAAAACATAGCGACTGCTGTAATGGTGTTTGCGCATCTCAGATAACTTTCACGGAACGAGATAAATGAAATATAGCATAGCTGACAATACTTTAGTGTTTTAAAAACCAATGTTTTATAGCTTATTAAATTCACGATGTTATGATAAGCTTTAGTATAGCAAGCCATTGGCGTGGTTTCTCAACACAAAAATGTATTGATAAATTGACATTTTTACAATGATTACGGAACCCAAACTACTAAAAAAAATACCATTATCGTAATTTAAGTTACGCGATTTTGTACTAAGTGTAGCGAATCTTTTAAGTAATCTTCGTACTCATATTATGAAATTAAAATCTATATATATATATATATATATATATATATATATATATACATATTAATTATTAAAACTAGATATAATCTTTCGTGAGGACATGGTTGATTACATACTATTTTAGAGCATTAAATACTGTCTATATATTGATCACTAACAAAACATTTTAAACATAAACGTCACAAATAATGATAGCAGTACAATTGTATAAAAGATTAAACTGTACAGTATAAAAATGTGTTTATAGTTGATGCTAGACAAGTGACGCTATTGGGTAACAATCATATTCATAACAGATTAAATAGTTAAGTTTGACGGGTGGCTTAAGTTTGTATAAAAGAAGTATATGCACCGATTCTTTAGACATATTTATTTATTATAACACATTTTAGAAAAAAATATTTAAAATAATAAATAAACTAGTAAATGTTTAGTTGAGTTTAGATTTTATTAAATAGTGTTCTTACGCATTATTTAATTTATTATGCCATGGCTGTTTTGGGATCATAACAAATACAGCGTAAAATAGTAATAAACTTTGTATTATATTATTACTTGTTATACACTTGAGTGCACAGATTTGTTTGTAAATCATTCAATAAGTAAAGGTTATGTGATAAATATCAAAATATGATGCTCATTATCTAAGAAGATAAAATATGGTAACACGAAATAAAGTAACACTTTTTTCCTATTCAGTTTTCAATTTCAAGCTAACTTTTAAAAAAATATTCAGTGGTTGATGGCTTCACTCATATTTTTGCTCTTATTAAAACCAAAATCCTTAGAAAACAGTAAATAATAACCAATTATAAAAGATTTGTGCACATACAGTAACACAGAAACTAGATCATTAATGTAATAACAGTGCCTCACGTCAATACTGTGCTGCTACGTGTTCCCCCGGCACGTCGTCGCTTGGATATCGCTTTACTGTCAACCACTGACAAACTACCAGATACTAGTTCATATTACCTTTCTGATTAGCAAGCTATTTTGATTCTTTTCTCATGTTGATTATATTGATTTTAGTTACATTATTTCTCTTACAAATAATATCACACTTTTCCTAAAATTATACTTATATAGGAAATGTATAATTTAAAAACGCTACACCAGTTAATTCAAAAAATGCCAAGGATTTTTAACAAAAGTTAAACGGTACTATGACGCAACTTCCAAAAGAATTTCATAAGTCTGAAACTAAATTATTGGTAAATTATGTAAACCAAATTTAAGTGTATTTATTTAAATCTCTATTTTTGTAATAAATAGTGTTGTCATAGAATATGTGATATCAAAAATTTAAGACTTGTACAATGTGAAATTACTTTGCTAATGTCATAGGGATATAGTATCCACTGATTAACTTTTAACAACACAAACCACATCAGTATGTTACAGTTGTAGCTGTACACCAATGAACAGATGGTACAAATTAAAAAATATTATCGCCTCTTATGGAATTGAATGGATAGCTTTTCCCTGGTATATAATATATATTCTTGAACTGAATTCACTCTACGAGTTTAAATCGGGATGGGAGATTAAGTTTACATTTTAAAATATTGGATAAACTGTTTTCCAACGTATTTATATAGCTTATTTAAGCAAATACACATTTATAATAACCAATATAGGGACTTTAATTGTTAGAAACTCATAATAATAAATCAATTAAATTTTATCTCTGGAAGAATTAAAACAAAAGCAGCACGGTTGAACGAACATTCTTTCGTTCCAAACACCAATTTTTTAAATAATATTAGTCAAATAGTATTTTTTTTGCCCTATTAAAAATGCGTGTCACGCGAATGATGTTTTAAACATTTTGTTTTCTGAATACACATTTGTTTTAGGGCGCGTCTTTAATATATCTCTCCTCTATACCCTCCCGCGCACCACTACACTTACAGTTTAAGTTTACTTCCCTCATTTAGAGTTAACATGAAGATATTCAATTTTCATTTATCTGTGTTTTCCAGAACACATGTGTTTTAGTGTAATGTTTTTGTTTATTTGCTTTTATATGGTTTTACAGGTTTCCATAGCTTTCTGTTTTGAGTAATTATAAAATTAAAAAGAGATACTAGTACAGAAATTGAGTTACAGAATTAGAGAATGAATGTGTAGGACAGGACTGTGACATTGAGAAATATTGTACACACAAACAAAACCGAAAGTGGTTGAATCCCCGCAGCTTGTGTCAATTTGTAATATTTTTACGCGTTTCACGGATTATTGATGTTATTATAGGTTAAGTACAATGGAATAAATCATCAACTGTTTTCTATATCAAAACACAACTTTCTTTTCACATTTATAACTTTAATATTGAATTCATGGAAAGTCATACCTTATTAATTTATAACAGCGGGAGTTAACTCAAGTATCCTCCCCCTTTCGATACCGCAAACAAAATGTTAAATATAAATATTTTATTTTCCAAATGGTATTACGTTAACTATGTGCTTACACTGCATAAATCTAATTAAAGATTAATTGGATGGAAATCGTGGAAGCGTAATCCGTTTGTATTGTAACTGCGAGGTAAGTCAAATCACAAGCGTCTCTACAGATAATTCAGTGAAAGTCGCTAATGTGACAGAAACTCCGCATGAGTTGGTCTGAACGTCTCATCAGTTGCTGCTGTTCCCCAGAGTAGTGATAACGTTTCAGCGAACATCACCAAGAAAGTAGTTATTTTTGTGAAGAAATGGATTCATGGATATATGGACTTGATATACACTTTGATTTGCTGTTCATTCTTATTGAGTACTTTGAGAAACATCCATGAGCATTAAAGTATTGAATTATATAGACACAATCCGACAACGAGAAGGTATGTTATAAAGATGATATCATGAAAACTGCACTTTTTATTAAACAGACAGGATGTGGATTTCAAAGTAATTTGTTTCACGGGATCTTTATATCCAATTATCTATCCGGAGGATATATCAAAATCTTTTTCAACTGTAGATTTTAAATTTCGCATGAAACTAAGTTTCTTTCTACATAGACAAAAATGAGTTCGGTGACGTTGCATGTTTTATATATGGGATTTGGCCAAACATCATGGAACTCTAACACTTAGTGCTATTAATCATCTATCTGACGAACAACCATATAAGAAAGAAATATTTACGTCTGTCTGTCTTTTGAACATCTGAAGAATGTGTTGAGCTTTAGAACCTAAACAAAGACTGTTAGGTGACATTATGTTGCGTACTCCTACCATGTATTTTGTAACATAAAAAGTATTTCATGTTTTTGTCTAAACTTTACAGCTTTGTACAATATCGATATTCAATATACGTTTAAAATGTATACCTCGTTCTTTTAAATCATTAATAAAAAAAATAGATAAAGATACGTTAACAATATTATTTGATGCAAAACGAAATCTAAAGCAAAGGTAGGGTACGAAAATGACGCCTTAATCTTAAATTTTAGAACTCTCTAATATTAAGGAAAAGGCAAAAATATATTACTGTGTGTACTTATATGCCGTTGTACTAACAATGTTATTTTATATCAATTGTAAGGATCTAACCAGATAAATCACCACAATACCAGACCAGATAGTTTAATTTACCCAATGGCTTAAAAAGTAAACAATCTTCGGTAGTTAATTACAAGAGATACTTTCTTCCACAAAGCCCGAGTTTTCTGCTGCTATCCGGAAACTGCAAGGACCTCGTTTCTCAGGACCTTTATTGCGTTTACGTACTCCTACAAGATCTCCAATTAGTACACTTTGGCAAGCAAGCGCACTTTTTCCTTTTCTTTTATTTGTTAAATAATTTTATTATACTTTTTCACTTACAATCCACTAACCGTATGTTGGTATGTAACAATTTTTCATGTAACAATTTAACGACAGTTGCATTCATAATTTTAAATGATAAAGTTTCATAATAATATCAGCACTAAAAGGTAGTAATACCTGTTCATAAATCAGTTGAACATGCATTTATACTCCTTCCCATTTAATTTTTTTTTTTATTGTAACTAACATTTTTACGTTTTAACTTTCACATATTCCATCGGTGTACTTTGACCTCTCCTTTAGAATAATGTTTTTGTTGTTGTGGTTAAACTAAAAGTATTAGACATGCTTTAAACTATTTTTATCTACTGCTTCGTACGCAACTTCCTAGGATTTGCACGTGTATGAGCAATTCTAGTTCAAGTAAATTATATTTTCAACGTCAAAGATGTTTTTACTTTGTTGCCACAATCAAGAAAAAGTCTAAAAGTGCATATTTATCGCTATTGAGTTTATCCTGGTCTTAGTATTTTAGGTGCTGGACAAGCACTTTATGTTTGCTAAAATGCACTTTTAAAGTATATAACTACTAAAACCCTTGAATTTTGTTACTCCGTGCTCATCAGTGGTTGCAGAAAATTTTGAAGCTTGTTACTATGAATGTTACTCAGTTTTTAAGATTATAAATGTAAAAAAGTATAATAAACTAATAATTAAACATATCGCTGTTTCAATACAATTATATAAACATATGTTTCTTTTTATATTCAAAAATAGAGATGCTTTAGAAGTTATTCTGCTATTCGGGGTGGAGACGAATTAAAAAACTCTGATATTATTAGTTGGTACAGCAATTCTTTTGTTATTAAAGGTGTTATTAACAGGAATTTGTTTGATATAATATATTTTAAGACCTTTAGAACTATTCATGATGATCGAGTTAAAAAATCTGCGATATAAGTTAAATGCAACAGTTATGAATAGTTGGACATGATGGCTTACACCAAAATGTAATACAATTTAGTAACCCAACATTTCTGAGGACATTCACAAATTATTGTCCTTCGAGTGTATTTAAACTCTTCATTGATTTTTAAAAATATCTCTTTACTATGTAGGATTTAGATTCAGACAACTTCCTAAGAATTCATTCATATTGGTTTCCTTCTTAATCATCTCTATGATGAACCTTCTGTCATCCACAAGAGAAGTAGATCGTTGCCATTCCTTTATTCTCTCACACACAAATGTGTAATATATTACTTTACTCTCTTATTATGACCAATAAATTTAATGCAAGAGTTCCATTTAAATAATGGATTATGGTTTAAAAATTTTTCCATTATAAACACACGATTTTAAATTGTACCCAACACCAAGTTTCTCATAACAGTTGTCACTGAGTTTGCATGCTTAATTTAAAGTCTAAAGCTCATTTCATTCTTCAGATGTCCTGCGGTATTAGGTTTCAAAAACGTTGCCAAGACGAATACCATGGATGGATATGGTTTACGATAGAGTTCATTATTTAGTATGGTAAAATAAATACCATAAAAAATTTAAGTCTTCGGATGAAGTCTTTCTTGATATATCTTACGGATATTTATGCCAAGTTATTGTCAATACGTCATATTAAAGAAATGAGTTTACTCAGTTGTTCATTCTGATAGTTTCTTGTTGCCTTCATGCTTACCTAGAAGGATAACACCAGTATAACAATTTTTCCTAACGCTTAGGTATGTATCATGGAATAACATAAACTTAATGTTGGCGTAGAAAATAAAGCTTAATTCAAAATATAAAATCTATAATGTAAGGGTTGTTTTCAAGGTATAGTCCTTAGAGAAAGGCCTAGAAGCTGGCAGAAAAACAGAAATGAATTTAATAAACCCATCGAGTGATAAGCTTTGCTAACGCTCAACTATAATCTGAGCAAAATTGGCTTCAATATAGATTCTTGAAGGAAAATAGGATTTTTTGGCCTTTAATACTTAGTAAGGTTGTCTTTACTTCGCATGTAAAGTAAGGTACGTGATGATGAAAAATTCATCATGAAAGTTTCGGAATTATTCTGAATTCTTATGTCATATTTCTAATTCATACACAACAGCTCCGTACATCCAAATTGTTTACCATATGTTACTATAAAATTAATTATTATTACAAAAATGTAAACATTTGATAATTTGTGAAGTGCCTGATGATGGAATCTTTGATTCAGAAAGGCCTTGCACAAAATAAAAAATTATATATTGGAAAATGTTGTATTCCTTTATCTAGTGATACTACAATTAGCTCCCAAAGGATTTAAAACTGATTATAATGTTAATTTGTTACTTAAAATATCAAACCTTTTTGTCTCAAGTCTTTTGTTTCAGCTCTAGCACAATACCATCCATCTCAAAATCACCTACAAAATATTGAAAAAGGATGAAGCCAACTCTCTAGAGAGGTCTGGGTTACGTACAACGATGATGGGGCAATGTTTAAGGGAGAGAATATTTATTAAGCTCGCTGGTTTTAAGTGATACTTTTTTGTCACCTCAACTAATTTTTCAAGCTTTAACGGGAAAATGTTTCTTATACAGTATTTTACTTAAAAGAAATGTTTTACGACCTTAACTATGAAATGTTTGTATTATGAAAGAAAATTGATTTGGTTATGTGCTCTTATAGTAAGGATGCAGACTTGTATTTAACAACTATTAGGAGACAAAAATTTTCCATATTAAAGTAAACTACCATTATGAGTCATTCAGAATTATCATTTTTATCCACATAATGGATTCAGTTCCTAGATACATTTACGAGTATGAGTGGAATATAACATATAACATTATAACTTTTGAGTGCTTTAAAGCCGGCTTTAATTGTGCTAATCACAAAATATATTAAATGAAGAATTACTACTAACAAAATCACCCTTTTTTTAACGGTGCATAATATGAAAAAAATATGATATATACCACATACTCATGTAGGGTCGTTACGAGCAAGCTTATTTCACATAACAATTTAAGCAAATAAGTAAAACATTTTGCTGAAAGGTTCAGGGTATTAAAAAATTTCTTTTTAATGTTCCAGCCAGTATTGTTTTATTTTAGGTAGGTTTATGAGTTTTTTTATCAAAAATATATTTTACAAATGTTCTTTAAACAGAAAATTCCGACAATTTTAACTGTCTTTGCAGTACTAAAACTATATTATGACTGTTTTAATACACCATTGTCTGAATTGTTTACATCATTTGTCCTTACTCAAAAAAGGATTTTCCTAAGCTGGAATACCATGGTTCCTACAACTAACACACTAGACATTCAGTGTTGAATGAATAGTTGTTTGTAATCAGCTATTATATAGTTATAGTTTTATTAGGATTCCACATATCATGTCGTGGGACAATGCTCCAGGGCTAGAATAGGTGGCATTTAACAAAGGGCATAGTCGGTAATATTTGTATTGACAAATAACTGTTTCTAAGAAGATCTGAGATTTTTGAGAAATCCATTTGCTATATTTTGTAATTATCTCCCAAGGTCTCTTTATGTTTGGTTTATGAAAGGTGTTATCTGACATCTTTTTTAGAAGACAGGATATTCCTAAAATTCTCTGATTACAATTATAAATGTTATGATAATTTTTCTTTTCATAATTTAACAGATCATTAGAGCAGAAGCTATTTTAAACATCCTTGTATTGTTAACCAAAAGTCTCTAAGTATTTCTGATACGATTCATAGTTCTGCACGAAAGTACTCCCACCTCTAAAAGAGATACTTATGATATAAAGCAGGGTTTAGCACAGAATACGTGAAATCAAAAGTATAACATAATTAAGAATTAATTTTATATTTTATAAGGCTGATTTTATTTTAATAAATTTTTCCATGGATTCC
The DNA here is from genome assembly GCF_021130785.1 of Homalodisca vitripennis. Classification (NCBI taxonomy): domain Eukaryota; kingdom Metazoa; phylum Arthropoda; class Insecta; order Hemiptera; family Cicadellidae; genus Homalodisca; species Homalodisca vitripennis. Next base: position 15,904 of record NW_025777011.1, read on the forward strand.
TTAACCTTAGTATATAATAAACTTAATAACTTATATATAGTTAATAAAATAAAGTAGGGCATTCTCCTTCAATTTTAATTTCGTTAAAATTTTAACCAAAGAATAAGTATTTCAATATTATACTTGTATGTATAACAATATGAGTAGTTATAAAGTGTAGGTTCTAGGACAGGACCTTTGACCCCTGTTATCTCTCTGCGGGGGGTCCTTATCAGTGATAACCTTTGACATTTCCGCATATTTTAAGATAAGCACGTGCCAGATAACCTTGACCCCAATTAAAAAGCAATTGACCTCAATTAAATAACAATTAGATAAGCCCGCGAGGTCGCTACTATTGTTTACGTTTTCGTTATCGGCACGCGCCGGTTCGTATCGCGAATTCTTCACCTCTAGGTCATGGACCTGATATCACTGTCAGGCGTCTGCCAACCAGTCCATCAGACCGATAAGGTTTTTTTCTCTTTAAAACTAGGTGATGAATAATATAATGCAACGTTATCCAAAAAAAAAAAAAAAACAATTCTTCTAACTATAGTACGATTGACTCGAGAGTGTTTCGAGTTATATTTTTCTGCTTAATATGCATTTTGTAAGAATATACATGGATTGACTCGCTATTGATTTATTATTATTATTATGTGTGTTAATCATGTCGGTAACAATGCCATATGTAATCTTCCTTTATGTTTTGAGTGTTGTGTACAGTCAACAAAATTTCTCTTCACAACACTGGGGTAATGGAAGTGCACTTGTAGCTCACGCAATATCAAACAGAACAAGGATAGATTTACATTACTCACCTAAATCTCCCCATCAAGCGTTGTTCACTTTGAACTATTTCAATGTTAGTAGCCAAGAGACAACTAGTGGATCTGATGGAGAAGAATCGTTGTCATTTTTTAATGAAGAGACTATGAATGATGCTCCGTCAGAACAAGGTGATGAAACGTTTTCTTTTGACGAAAACGACTCTACATTTAATGAAGACAACTATAGTGATGACACGACCACACTTGAAATTTTATATGAAACAAATGACTGTTGTCTGCAAGCTGATGATTGCGCATATGTTAAAGAATCTTTACAAAAAGACATTGAGGAATACATCGATAGAATAGGACAGTTAAATAATGAAATCTCAAGATTGAATACAACAGTTCGTGTCCTAGAATATGATGCTGAATTAAGAAACAAGGAATTGTACGAAGTGAAGTCACCCAAATATAGAAGTCGAAGATGTTACTGTCGGAGAAGAAAAGGAATTTTAAGACGTGGTGTCTAAGTCTTAATAAAGTTAGAAGAGCAGAAATAATCAACAGTTTAGAAGATTTACTAGAAAAACAATTTTATGTATATATGTTTAATATAAATATAACTTTTTACTGAGGTATTAATTTTATTTGTGTTAACGTCCCAATAAAGACAGAAGATGATTGGTATAATATTCATTATACTAAGCTTTGATATCAATTGACCTGACCTCTGATAAATGTTTTATCTAACAACCAATTTAATTTTAAATGAAGCGCTATTTGTCCTCTATTTACCCTTGTTTACTACATTTTGTCGACACGTGGTCACCTTAAACCTTTAGAATGTTTAAAACTGCAACTTTCTATCAACACGTGTTCGCCTTTAACCTCAAACGTCAGTTCTGGATGGGTATATAGCGTTCTCCTCCTCAGAGAGTTGATCAAGTTCAATTTTCGACTTCTACTCGTCCGCTTCTCACTTAACAAGTAAGTAGTAATCTTTCACTTTATAGTCAGTGTGATAGAAAATGGAAACCTTGCGGTGTTAACACAAGTTTTCTATTACACTTTAAAGAATTACAAGTCTGTAAATAATATACTTAGTGCTGTTGAGCAGAGAACGGAAACCTTGCGGTGTTAACGTAAGTTCTCTGTTTAACAGTTGTTTTATGTTAAAAATATTAATAAAAATTCACTTTATAGTCAGTGTGATAGAAAATGGAAACCTTGCGGTGTTAACACAAGTTTTCTATTACACTTTAAAGAATTACAAGTCTGTAAATAATATACTTAGTGCTGTTGAGCAGAGAACGGAAACCTTGCGGTGTTAACGTAAGTTCTCTGTTTAACAGTTTGTTTTATTTTAAATATTGAAAAAAAAACGTTAAAGATGTAAAATAACAATTGTTTACAATCTTACGCTTTCTAAAAGTATAAAAGATTAAAAATCAACTTTACTTAGAATAATATTTAGTGTAAGTAACACTTATTTGTTATTAATTATTTTTTTTTTTTTTAGAGAAAAATGGATTCCGACAAATGGTGAAGCAGTCTATTGACGTCAGAGAACCACGTGATTTTACAGCTCATCACTAGAAGAAGAAGAAGAAGATGGAGTTCATAATAGATTTTCAAGGGTTTAAAAATAGTAACAATGAATTTATAGTAAAAGAACTTGCTCTTATTTCTACTGATGCACAAATATATGAGCTCCATTTATTTCAGCCACCGTGTAATTTTCATGAACTCACACCACAAATACAAAAACAGGTGCTGTGGTTGGAGAGACAATACCATGGACTGTATTGGGGATCTGGTTTTACAGAGTATAATTCAATGAAAGATATTTTCAAATGTTAAAATAAACGGAAATGTGTATGTGAAGGGAAACGAAAAACAAAAGTTTATAACTAGTTTACTGTCAGATTTTTGTGTTAATGTTATTAATATAGAAGATCTCGGTTGTCCCAATTTGTCTATTTTGAGATCTCAATTTGTACAACCGAGTTTGATGAAAGAATGTAGTTTTAATCACAGTCCACACAATTGTGCTTATATTAATGTACATGTATTGTTGCTATGGTTCAATGCTCAAAAGCTTGTGGAGAAACAAATGGAAAATGTCAATTTAGCCTTTAAGGAGTGTTTTCAAAAAGGATACAAACATATGTCGGCTGGTATGGTCAAGTTTATCCCAAAACATTTCATTGTAAATCATTCTGAGGATGTGGAAAATATATATGATAAACTACCCAGCAATTTGAAATGTGATATAGACATTGTCTTAAGCATGACATGTAAAGAACACTACCCGCATAACGTTAAGAAAAGACATTGTACGTACTGTTTAAATAAAGTTATGACATAATTATCTGTTCAAAATTCATAGATAAACAAATGTATTTTTAATAATTGTTCTTTTTGTAATAGTCTTTAGTACGTGCGCTGTTCTAACAACAACAACAATGTCAGTAGATACCGTTAATGGGTGTTGTAACATTTTTTTCAACTGTACTAAAAAGGACTTAACAAACTCTGGATTTTATCGGACAAAGTATTTTGAGAATGTTATTTGCTGCGGATGCGGATGGCAGTCAGACAGCACCAGACTAACTATTAGACATTTAAATTTCGTTCATAAAATCAACAATCCAGATTGTGACCTGAGTAAATTTATAAAGGAGGATTATAACAACTATTGCAAGTACAAAAGGTCTGTTGCTGAAACTGAGAAGGTTATGAAAGAGACTTTTATGATGTGGCCTAAATCATATCCTGCAATAGAAGAAATGGTGAGCACCGGGTTTTACTACATTGGAACTGGTGATTCGACTACCTGCGTTAGCTGCGGTGTTACTTTGGATCAGTGGAGTCCAGAAGACAATCCGCAAGAAGAACACAAGAGAGCATCACCTTTCTGTGAACTTGTCAAATAAAATACTATATCATGATATATTGTTGTTTTTATTTTTCACTACCAGAGTATAACTCATGATGAATACATTAGCTGTTAGAGCTGGTATTGCAAGAGAATTGCATAAACAAGCACGTAGGAATTTTCATACTCGTCATGTTGAACTTAAGGGTATTAATGATCTATATCAAGCAGATTTAGTGGAAATGATTCCATTTCAAAAAGAAAATAAGGGTTTTAAATATATAATGACAATTATTAATTGTTTCAGTAAATTTGCAATTGCTATACCGTTGAAGTCTAAAAGTGGGCTTGAAATTGAGAAAGTTCTAAAACCAATATTATTAAAATATCCTATGAAACATTTTCAGACTGACCAGGGAACTGAATGGTTCAATTCTAGAGTTAAATCGTTACTATATAAGTACAATATAAATCATTATCATACATTCTCAGATAAAAAAGCGGTAATCGTTGAAAGGTTTAACCGCACACTGAAAAGTAAAATGTGGAGAGCGTTTAGTGAACAAGGTAGTTACCGCTGGCTCGGTTTATTACCAAAGCTTGTAAACGTATATAACAATACTGTTCACAGAACTATAGGAGTCAAACCTGTTGATGTAACAAATCTAAATGAGAGAGATATTTTATTAAGGATTGTTAAAACCCGTAAAACTCCTCAGTTAAAACAAAGATTCAAAGTTGGTGATCCAGTTAGAGTAAGCAAAAAATCTAAAGTGTTTACTAAAGGTTATTTTCCTCAATGGAGCAATGAAATATATACTGTATATAAAGTACAGTTAACGAAACCTATTACATATATATTAAGAGATGATAAAGGAAATGTCATTAAAGGAGGATTCTATCAAGAGGAACTAAGCAAAACCAATTACAAAGACACGTATTTAGTAGAAAAGATTGTTAGGAAAAAAGGTGATAAAGTTTTAGTGCGTTGGTTAGGATTTGATAAATCACATGACAGTTGGATTGATAAAGTAGATCTTCTATAATGAAGTTTGAAAAACAAAAAAATAATTTTTCTGTTATAAATTTAGATATGATAATAAAGGAGAAGAATTCAGAATACAAAAAACATCATGGTAAATTATTACCTAATTCTATAAGATGTATAATTTGCGGTCCTTCCAACTGCGGAAAAACGAACTTAATGTTAAATTTATTATTTTCTCCGCAAGGTCTGTTTTTTGAGAATATTTATATATTCTCGAAATCGTTGTATCAATCAAAGTATGAGTTTTTGGAATGTGTGTTAAAAAAACTTCCTGAAATTGGATACTTTTCGTTTTCAGACAACGATGAAGTCCCACACCCAAGTGAAGTGAAACCGAATTCCATAATGATTTTTGATGATGTAGCTTGTGGTAAACAAACTAATATAAAAAATTACTTCTCCATGGGAAGACATAATGATGTTGACACGTTTTATATTTGTCAAACGTACAGTTACATTCCAAAACAGTTGGTACGTGATAATGCTAATTTTATAGTTGTTTTCAAACAAGATGATCGTAACTTGCAACATATCTACCATGATCATGTAAACCCTGACATGAGTTTCGATACATTTAAAATTATTTGCTTTAGGGTATGGGATCAAGGAAACAATAAATTTATTGTTATCGATAGAGAAAGTCAAGTTAATAAAGGACGTTATCGATCAGGATTTGATACGTTTGTAACACTATAAAGGGAGAGGTTACAAATCGTTTTGCATTTCATTTACTCCTTCAGTCGATGTTTGACGATCAAGGAGTAAAGATGGAGAGTAAAGCAGCAGAGGACGATCAATGTGAACCAATTGAGAATGAAAAAATTAACAAAACAAAAGAAGATATTATCAAAGAAATTACAGAACTCCGGAAAAATATAAAACGAAAACATAGAACACTTAAACGTGACCTTATAGAAACTGAAGATATGTGGAAAAACAAATTAAAACCAATATCAGAACCGTTACAAAAACTAGTTGAGGAGGGTGAACAGCTTCAACAACAACAACAACAACAAGAAGTTAAGAAAGAACTTAAGAGGAAAAGTTTAGAAGACCATGAAGAAACACCTGCGAAACGTTACTTACCTCAACATCCTCAAGGAGTTAAGAGAAAGCCTCGCCTAAATCTTCCAACTCAACCTGATTATGAGAGTGATTATGAATATGATGATGGTAATAGTGAAGAGCTTCCTTCTGCAAAACGATTAGCAAGTCATGATTCTTATATGGAAACTGAATTAACAAATGATAATAACGATATTGAAATGAATACACCATCGCCGCCAAAGCAATTTGACGAGGAAATGGTATACGAGTCAACAACTGGACAGGAATTATTAAAAACACCCCAAGGAAAAAAACTTGCAAAGGAATTTGTAGAACGTGAGTTTAAGGGGAAAATTGCTAGAGATTATTTTCTAAAACTTATAAAAGGAGGTAAAAACTCTAGACCATAATTATGGTATTCGAATCGATGGTGATTCTTGGATGATAGGAGACAAACGAATAGATATTCATGTTGATGATATTTTAATAGATGGAAAAAGATATAAAGGTACACCCGGTCTTTATGAATTAATAGTTATGAACATTCCAAACGATTATATTTATACTGAAGAGGATTTAAATGCATATGCTGACATTTTGAGAGAAACTAACGTTTATAGAGTGAATTATTCAGCAACAGGAAAAATTAGATCTAACAGAGGAAGTAAATATAAAAATATAATTGCTCCTCTGATTAATCGAGTACCAACACTTGAAGAGCATCACATGTCAACATATTCTGATTTGGTAAATAAAGAAGCTACCGGGAGCGGTATTAATTTAACAAACACCGCACCTAATTATGTCTATTTTGACGATCCAAATGAACTTGTAGATCGATTGAGGTTATTATTAGCATCTCAACAAGCAGGGAACACAGGTCATTCAAATGAAATCAACTCAATCATTGAAGAACTACTTGAATTAGAACCTGTATTGTCAAAAAAACGTTGTAGTGAAAAAATAAAATAAATATTGTTATCAAGTTGAATATTGTTCATTTTATTTCTATTCCTCACATGATATACATGTATCATGAGTGTTGATAAATTTGGTCACCATTCACGATCGACTAAGGTTCTTAGAGGTCCAAAAGGAGAAGGGTTCGAACTTACTACCGAAGGCAATTATGATATGCAAAATAAGAAACTGTGTAATGTCAGAGAACCTACCGAGAAGAACGATGTTGTAAATTTAAACTATATCAAAAACAATAGTCTGTTAAGGACCAAAGATGGGAGTTTGTTTAATGCAGAAAATCTAAAAATATCAAATGTTGGAAAACCTTCAAATTTACAAGATGTAGTTAACGTGCAATATTTAAAAGATTCCATCGAAGACTGTTTAAGGATTGAAAATGGAAAGTTTGATGCGAAAAATAAAGTTATATGCAGTGCTAGTGAACCGGTTGAGGAGTATGACATTGTAAATTTAAAATACTTCAATAAACATGCTGTTAATGTGCAATATTTAAGAGATAACACATTAATACTTAATAAAACAACTAAAGAACTTGATGCAAAGAGTGCTACCATATCAAATCTGTCTAAACCTAAGTTTCTGTACGATGCTGTGAACAAATTATATTTTCTAGAAAATATTGCCGACATAACCTACGCAATTTATTATCAAATTCACAAAAGGAGTAAGAAAAAGATGACTAAATCCGAATGGATAAATAAAGTTATAAAATATAAAAACATAAATTGGCTTGATCTTTTTTCAGTTAAAGTAGAGTCCCCAGTAAGTGAAGACGTCTCTTAGATGTATTTAAGTAATGGCTGTGCGAAACAACCGCTTCAGTCGTTATTGTGGCTCCGGACTGTTAAGTACAATTGGAAAAACTGCAAGTGCTATTATAAATCGAGGAATTGACATTTTACCTTTTGAATTACATTTACCTGGAGGTTATCAGTACTGCGGTCCTGGTACAGATTTACAAAAGAGATTAAGTAGAAACGATCCAGGAATTAACGGTTTAGACGCAGCTTGTAAGGAACATGATATAGCGTACTTAAAATATCAAGATACTAATAACAGAGCATACGCTGACAGAATCTTAGCTGAAAAGGCTTGGAATAGATTTAAAGCATCAGATTCAAGTGTAGGTGAAAAAGCCGCAGCGTGGGCAGTTACAAATATTATGAAAGCGAAATCTAAATTAAGTGGTGGATCAATAAGGAAGAAGAAGAAAGCAGTACAGAAGAGGAAACAGATGAAAACAAATAAAAATATAAAAAACAATAAGAAAACAAAGACAAACAAGAACAAAACAAAGCAAATGAAAAAAACCTTAAAGGGAAAGGGGTTATATTTAAAACCGTATTCCGGATCAGGATTAAAAAAAAAAATAATCATCGAAAATAATAGATGAGCTTCCAAGTAAACCGCTATCACAGTTTGACATTTTAAAGTGTGCTAAGCTTCTAAAGTTACCATACTTTAGAGGAGTATTTATGAGAGACCTGTTACCGCCTAAAATTAACGATAATGAATCTGTAGTTGTTAATTTAGATAGTATAAATGGAAAAGGTACACATTGAGTATGTTATGTGAAACGTGGATATAACGTAGAATACTTTGACAGTTTTGGTAATTTAAGACCGCCGACCGAGTTAGAGGATTATTTTAACAGTGGACCCCATCACGTTACAATCAAATACAATTACTTTCCGAGGCAGAAGGAAAATACTTTTAACTGCGGTCATTTGTGTTTAGACTTTTTGTTCGTGAAGAAATGATTTGTGTTACAGGAAGATCGTCTGATCTCAAGTGTACGTTGTTTCCTCCTTTAGATTTATCAAGATCTAATGACTGGGAAATGGGTTTTTTGGATTTAATGACTTACAATTCAATTCCCAATATTGAAGAAAATATCAATAACGTACTTTACATCGGCTCCAATACAATATCTCTTCCAACAGGATCTTATGAAATAGAAGACATTCATAAGTATATTAACAATAAATTGAAAGAAATAGATCCGACTACAACATTCAAGTTAAAAGCAAACAACAATACACTTAAAAGTGAAATATGGTGTTCTAAGAGAATAGACGTTTCGAAACCTCACAATTTAGGTTCGTTACTTGGGTTTATAGATAAAGATATCAAGATATTGGATGCAAATAAATGGCATGTATCGTCAAGTCAAGTGGCCATTAACAAAGTTGATATCATACGAATCACTTGTAATATTGTAGGAGGTTCATATAGAGACGGAATCGAAGGACACGTATTACATGAATTTTATCCAGTGGTTGGACCTGGATTTAAAATTGTTGAAAGACCTGAATCAGTACAATATCTTCCAATTTACAAACAAAATAATTTATCAGAATTTAACATAAAACTAGAAGATCAGAACGGAGATTTAATTAATTTCAGAGGTGAAAACATTAATTTACGCGTTCACATTAGAGAGAAAGCAGGAAAATAACTATGGGCTTGGTGTTTAACTCAACCTCTGCATCTTCTAAAAAAAAGTTAGTTAAAACCTTTCATACTACACCAAATGTCAGTATTCCTCGAACAGTGAAGCCGTTAACATTGAGGAACCGCATATTTCTTAACTCACTAGGAATATTTAAATCACCTTTATCATCATGAACGGGATACTGGATATTGGTGAAAATGTAAATTTTGATGATTCAGTAATTAATATTGAATGGCATTCTCACAATCCATACTCTTCGAATTCATTAAAGAATAGTGATGAAATTAGAATTCCAGTTCACCAACAAGATGTATACACATTACCAAGTCGAAGTTTCCTTCTGATTGAGGGAAAAATTATAAAGGTTGCGGACAATTCTGATGATATAACTACGGAGTTGGTAAATAATGCTATGTCATTTTTGTTTGATGAAATACGATACGAACTGTGTGGTACAGAAATTGATAGAGTTAAAAATGTTGGTATTACGACTACAATGAAAAATATACTTACATCTCGCCCAAGTGATGTCAACTGGATGGAAAATGCTGGTTGGAAAATTACATCAGTAGAAAATTTAAGTGATAGAACTAACTTTTCTTTTTGTGTACCACTTAAATTGCTTCTTGGATTTGTAGAAGATTATAATCATATTTTATTAAATGTTAAACAGGAATTGGTACTTTTGAGAGCATCAAGTGATAAGAATGCCATCATTCAGAGTGGAGCTGCTTTACATGATTTTAAAATAAATTTGACAAAAGTTATTTGGAAAGTACCTTACGTACAAGTTGAAGACAATATAAAATTATCTCTTTTAAAAGTTGTAGATAAAGATCAACCCATCTCTATTCCTTTTAGAAGATGGCAGTTAAACGAATATCCATCTTTACCAGCCTCGCAGTTTCAAACATGGACAGTTAAAACTAGTTCAGTTATGGAAAAGCCACGCTACGTCATACTAGGTTTTCAAACAAATCGTAAAGATAACGCTGCTAAAAATGCATCTCATTTTGATTTTTGTCATCTAGAAAATGTGAAACTTTACCTCAACAGCAAGTACTATCCATATGATAACTTGAACAGCAACAAATCATTAATGTATGACTTGTATACAAGATTTCAATCTTCTTATTATTCAGGATGTGATGATCAACCTTGTCTCGATAAAACAACATATTTAGCTAAAACTCCTTTATTTGTTATTGACTGTTCTAAGCAAGTGGAAACGTTAAAATCAGGATCACTGGATATACGACTGGAAATTCAAACGTCTGCTGCAATACCTGCTAATACGGCAGCCTACTGTTTGATCATTCATGATGCTTTAATTCAATATTTACCATTGTCTGGTATTGTTAAAAAATTATGTAGATTTCTGTATTTATCAATAAAGGAACATGTTACTCTATTTCGATTTTTTCTTCTTTCCTTTTTCTAATCACCTTGAAAGAAACATACAAGCGTATGTCATATATGAAAAGGTTGTGAATTAAAAACAAAGTTTTTGATTAAAAAGCTGTTTATTCTCACAATAACAAGCACAAAATGACAAGTCAAGAACTTACAAGCTATAATGACCATATGCTAGGGTGTTGATGTTGTTTGGACAAACATATCTCTTATCATCCTTATTACTTAAAGCTAACTTGTTAATTACTACAGTTTTTACATTGTGTTTCTTTGATTGAAAAGTTCTTACATCTCTTCTCATATTTTCATTTTTAAACAAACAATCTAAATAGTTTTGAAAAAACTATAGTCTTATCCACGACAGCCTTTGAAATTCCTTTAGCTTTTTTTCAATCTTAGATTATTGGATTCTTGTAAATAATCATCATTTGTTGTGCGGTAGGCATAAAGTTTAGGTCGTAAACCTACAAACTCTACAATTGGAATCCCTGTACATTCGTCTTTAAATTTACCTAATGCTTTTTTGTTAGATGCATCAAAACACTTATGATCAAAAGGATAGTTGGATAAGTCGAGGTGTTGCTTTAGAATAGGATTCTCAAAGTCTTCATACAAGTCCTCAGTAAATACTTCATACAAAAAAGAATCTGTATCAAGATATAAAATGTAGATTTGTTTGTTACCATAAAAAGGTTTTACAATGTTGTAGTGAAAGTTATACATGTGAAGTTTGGACAACTCCAAGACAGTGAATCCTACATAAATTGGTTTGTTAAAACAAATCTTATCTTTGGATAGCTCAATAGCTGCAATATTTTCACCATATATTATTCTATTCTTAAAATTAGGCTTTGAAACTAACTTATCTACTCTTTTGCTATTAGTAACTAGTTCTAAATCAATTCTTTTCCTAATGTTTTCAATTGTTTTTTCCAAACATTGCATGGTTTAGTAATTTGTAAAATTCTTTCTCAAAATCGTTTTTTGATTCTTTTCGTTTTTTAGTATTAAAATCTATGTAAGGTTTTTAACCAACAACTCTGGGAAAACTTTAGAATTCTATGAATCTTTTTCAACACAAGACCGTTTTGAAAAGCTTGTTTTAAGTTTAAATAATGACAAACATATTTTTTTTTATCCGTTAATGTTGTTAACAGCTTGATCTGTTTTGATCCTGGAGGACGTTTGTTTTCAGGGAGAAAAGGTAAATCATTATGTTCCTCATGAAGATGTTGTGGATAAGATAGATCACACTCTAGAATGTAACCATTTTCTCCTTCATCAGGCTTTGTCATAACATCAAAATGTTTTATCGCTCCCTTTTTTAACCATCTAAAGTTTTCTTTCGGTATTGGTTGAGACATTGAAAAACCATACAAATTATTTGCATCAATGTAAGTAAGAAAACTAACATCTTTACCAGCATCAAAAGATGATCCTAAATAACTATTGTTAGCTTTTGCATAGCGTTTAACACATTGGGTAATTCCTCCTCTTATTCCCTTTTCGATAAACATATACATATCATAATCATGAATCAGCTCAAGTTCAACTTTAGTATACTTTAGCATAGCATCAAAGGTAAGACTAGGTAAGGTAAAATAATGTGCTGGATCTAATTCATAATTATTTATACAAACTAATCTAAAGTTTTCAAATACATCACAGAGTAACAACACATCGGTTTTCAGATACAAATCGCTATAATCACCGAGGGTTTGACAGTTAAATGTATTCCATACTTTTTCAGCATGTTCATAGTCCGTGTCCGATATTTCGCTTAAACCCATACTATTATACAATTGCGCTTTAGCAGGGAGTTGAGTTACATCAAGTTTCTCCCAACTATCGGTAAACTCATATGGATACACTCCTTTTCTCGTTACAAGACACAAGTCTTCATCACGAAAAAACATTTTTGTGTGAATAAATTGATCATTTTTCAAATTTTTAACCAAAGAACTTAGACTACTTGCCATGAACCTAAAGCTATCTATGAACCTTAATTTAATACCGCTATCTGTGTGTTTTACATAAGAAATGTATTTCTCTTTGGTGTTAGGAACAACATCAACTTTATTTTGATCAAGTCCTAAATGTTTAATAATAAAATGGGTATCATAATTAGAACTACCGTGAATTATAACGGGAAGAGATTTTTGATCTTGTCTTTTTAAATTACAAGAACCGCATAACACTGCTCTGAATTTACCAGTTAAGTGACAATGGTCTCTACAAGGAGCATTAAGAGCCTCACTAAATTCTGTGTTACAACATTCACAGTGGGTGGCTGACTTAAATCTATCACTTTCTTCCCTAGTAAGAGGTAACATGGGTACGTTTACATTTAACAAATCGCCAATCAGATTTGCTATAGATTTAATGTACTCTACAAATTTTAAACCGGCATTAGGACCTCGATAGAGATAGGGCTCATTAGGCAAACTGTTTACAATTTCTAGTGGTAACATATTTTCGTTGATAGCAAGATATGCACAGAAGCTCATTGGTTCATGTATTTCTTTTACTGTTACATGTTGAGATTGTTTGTTACATTCTTCAGAGCTAGGTTTTTTTAGAATAGACTCAAAATCACAATAACATACTATAGGTACTTTATACTTAAAATGAAAGTTATTAAAAGATAAATAAGTAGGATCATCCTCATTATCTGTAAGATGAGGCATAACAACCTTTACGGGTTTGTTAGGAACACAGTCTTTTCTATGTTTTTTTAACAGTTTTTTTAGCACGTAAGCCTTGAAAATGTTTTAAACAACTTTTACAAAAAGCTGCCTTTACTTCATGTTTTGTCATTTGTACACGTACTAATCTAGAAAAATTATTAATATAACAATAGTGGCTTACTCCTACATTGTTAGAAAATAACAATAAATCTATGTGATCTTTCATCTCAGTCTTAACCACTTTCAGAGGATACACCTCATTATTCTTGTTAAGTCCATATACGTTTATACTAACAGTCGGATTGTTTTTTTCAAATTTACCGACTTGATTTAGAGGTGTTGGAAACTGAATACCGTTAAAATTAAATTTATGTTGTAAATCAAAGTATCTGTTGTTTACGCGCTCCCTGTGCACACCTTTAACATAATGACATAAAATTGCCCACTTAAAGCACTCGTTATCATGTAAGTTCATCGGATTGATTACTGCTTTTTTAAGCACTATTGCTGATGGTAAAGGTATGAAAGTACTACCTCTAAGCGGTTTGTACCTGCTGAATCGTACTAAAATCCCATCAATATGTAGAAGAGTCCACCCACTCCCTTTGCTTAACTGTTCACTCTCTTCTCTACAAATTTTTCTAAACATTTTGATCAACTCTCTGAAGAGGAGAACGCTATATACCCATCCAGAACTGACGTTTGAGGTTAAAGGCGAACACGTGTTGATAGAAATTTACAGTTTTAATCATTCTAAAGGTTTAAGGTGACCACGTGTCGACAAAATGTAGTAAACAAGGGTAAATAAAGGACAAATAAAAATGTGATATTATCAGGAGAGCAGACGTTGCAAGCATGTTTCGGTGCATAATCACTGTTAGCGGTGGATTAAACAATACCGCTTACTTTAAAATTAAATTGGTTGTTAGATAAAACATTTATCAGAGGTCAGGTCAATTGATATCAAAGCTTAGTATAATGAATATTATACCAATCATCTTCTGAGCTGTTGAATCTTTCACACTTCTATCTTTATTGGGATGTTAACACAAATTAAAATTAATACCTCAGTAAAAAGTTATATTTATATTAAACATATATATATATATATATATATACATAAAATTGTTTTACTAGTAAATCTTCAACAATCTTTTTTTCTTTCTCTGCAATTTGAAGTTTACGAATGAATTGTACCAATCATCTTCTGAAACTCTCTTCTAACTTTAGGCATTAACACAAAAAATTATAAAATTATTTATTTTTTTTTACTAGTAAATCTTTCACAAAATTTTTATTACTCTCAATTATAAGTTTTATGAAAAGTTGTAACCGGTCTCAAATCTTCATCCTTAGAGCTAGCTGCCACTACTTGAAACTTGAGAGTCTTGTACGCAGTTGTTTGTATCCGTTGGACGTGAAACCTGTGCTTTGTAATATTTTGAATCACCCCACGTCCAAGTCGAAGATGAAACGAAAGAGCTCTGAATTCGTTCACCTTCACGTCTCTCGTAGAATATTTGATACCTATTTCTCAAAACTCTTAAATTGTAAGCTTTTCTTTGTTCTTCTGACATTTTAAATGTTTTTTTTCTCCGCCAAAGTGGGATGAAAGTAAACAATAATATCAACTTCAATGACCTAGAGGTGAAGAATTTGCGATACGAACCGGCGCGTGCCGATAACGAAACGTAAGCAATAGTAGCGACCTCGCGGGCTTATCTAATTGTTATTTAATTGAGGTCAATTGCTTTTTAATTGGGGTCAAGGTTATCTGGCACGTGCTTATCTAAAAATATGCGGAAATGTCAAAGGTTATCACTGATAAGGACCCCCCGCAGAGAGATAACAGGGGTCAAAGGTCCTGTCCCAGAACCTACACTTTATAACTACTAATATGTTCAAAATGCATATCTATTATAATTTTTTTATGCGAAAATAGAGAAAAGGAGGTAAAAATATAACTATTACAATATGGTACTAGTTAGAACGTAATATAATGTCAAGACCACCATTACTATATTATACAATATTATTTAAACACTACTACAGATGTAGCATACACTCAAAATTTAAACTTCGTAGTGAATGAAAAAATAAAATTTCCAGGGTTTTCATCGCATTGTTAAAAAATACTTCGGTAAATTTCAAGTCTTTATAAACATAGGATAGATGAGATAGCCGAATTTAAAGAAAGTTCTACTGTAACTTCAGAGGAAGTCAATTTAAATCCTGTAACACCTGACCCGCTCCCTGAGGAACCTAACAAATAGATTCGAACCTTTACGGAAACCGCTGAGCGAACTAAACTTTCCAACCTCGTTAACATAATGGCATACAAAGTGTGATTTACTATTAAACTTCCAAAACGCATTAGTTAATCTTTTACTTGTTTGTAATTCGACAGTTAATCCAATTTTAAAAGTATCATTTACTAACTTATATAGTTTAAACTTGAAAACTGTACTATAACTCTGCAATTAATTGATTATTGTACAAAACTATAATTATTATCACGGTGTATAGATGAAGTTGTTCGGGTATAGTTTAAAAGTTGTACGTTATAAATTTAGTACCAATATTAATTGGTCAACTCGAGAGGGCCCATTTTGGTGGACTCTAATTCTGCCAGCCGACCTACACTGAAAAAAAAACAATGTTTAGTTTTACACATGGGCAACCAATGAATTTCGAGAAGTAGAAATTACATATTTCGACATTTAAGATATGGGAATAACCTGATAGATACATATAGTACCACAAGAGATTATTATTTAAGTATGAGCAGTTCTCTTATTAGAAAAGACAGATGTATGTCCAAAAGACGGGAAGACACTTCCTTTCTACTTTGCCTGGTAAAGGATGTAACAGAAAACCTCCATTCATTCTAAAGTTAGCTTTTTGCTGATATTACCCATTATCCCTCATTAATGTGGCAGAACCATGAGATTTTGACAAGAATCGGCATTTCTTCATTTTGAATATTCTGTTACTTCTAAAATCAAGGATGGATATTATACAAACTTTGCAATGGTAGATTTCCATTGTTTCTTCTCTTATGTAAATATTTTAATTTTAGTGTAGTAAAGTTAACTATTACCATAGCCTGATACGAAATATTTTATACAACATTTGAGTATTTTTGTTGGCAGAATGTTTGTAGGACAACTCTTTTTCGCAGACTACTATTTTTTACCTTAAGATTGTCGAACGTGCAGTTTTTAATAGGAAGAAAGAAAGCTGTCATAGAGTAAAATATTTAATTTCAAATGAAAATTTCAGCATGGTAATTGAATGTAATTAGACTTTGCTCATTGGGTTTTTTGGGTTAAATTTTTAAAATATATTATAGGGATTTTGAAGGGTAGATTCAAATGAAGACGGATATTAAAGCTCGGTTAGAAAGAAACTGGTCTTCAATATTGTTCTTGAAGTAAAGTATTTTTTGAAGACTAGAATTTGTTTACAGTGACAGAAGTCTGTTTTTCGGGCAACTTCCCCTACAAGTACCAACACTAAGCAAATGATGAGTGTCAAGTCCCGGCTTCCTTTTTGTGTAATAACGTCCACGGATTTATAGTGCCTATTGTTTGGTGACACGATAAAAATACTGGAAGAAGGAAATTTTATTACACAAAACACACAACACACACAAAACAATTTTTTTGGATGTCAGGAAAATATAATTTCCTTGCCTCACAGGCTCCTATACCGATAGAATTTTTTTTAGACTACATTAACTGTGTGTTAAATTTTCACATTTAACTATATTATCGAAAATAGTCAATGAAGATATCTTACATGTTTTACTATCAGGTTACATAGTAATATTTGGTAGATGTTTGTACATTTATCAGGCAATATCATATTGTTATGCATTTTTACGTAAACTCATAACAATGTGGTTTAATGCTATTATATATATATATATATATATATATTTGGTTAAATATTTTTAACCAAATACCTGATTATATTAAATATTCATACAACAAAAATATTTTTTTGAATAGACTAAAATCATGGCTCTTTCATTTGGAAGATATTGAGTTTTTGTTTAATATTATACAATAGCTTACTTACTCAGATGATCAGTGTTTATCAGTAATGTATGGTTAATATTTGTATGTAAATATTTATTTATTGTTAATACAGTTGTGAAGTCAATATTTTTGTTTTTATTATGTATCTGTAGTCTATGTTCTGCTTCCTCGTGGATGGTGGTACGGGAAGTCAGGTGTTGTTATTTTCTCTTGTTGCAAGTTGCATTTGTTTATTTTGTTAACTGTGGATAAATTTTTTGCTAAGGCACAACATGTTTGTTTTTTTGAGACTATCTTTGTCAATTTTCTTTAAAAAATAATTTTTTCTGAGTGCTATTGTTTTTTTTTTTGTAAGTACTGTAAAGGAACCTCTGAACAGGCTTGCCTTAGAGGCCCTAGATTTTCTTAAATTTCCTTCTTGTGTCAATATTTACCTACTGTAATATGTACATACTGTATATTGTAATAGTTTAAGGCTGTTTTCAAGCAAAACTAATAAGTTAAGTAATAAAATAATGGTCAGCCTGACAAGAGAATTATTAAATGTTGAAATAAAAGTGTACATTTTGTTAAATGTTGAAATTTAAGAAAATAAAATTCTTTATTCTTTATATTAGTGGTTTTAGATACTTTTATTTTAAATTGATAAATATCAAATTGCAAGCGCGGCCAACAAATATATTTACACTTCATTTCGTAGAACTGTTACGAATCGTTGGGAAAAGGCTGAACTGCAGAAAAGAACACAAGATCAAAGATACTATTCAACTGTTCTCATGGATTTTGCTATTGTTACTTTGTCTGATCCCTCCCATATTGTTCTTATATGGGTATGTTTTTTTGTTTTAATATGTTGAGATAATATTTTACTTTTTCTTTGTACTGAAAGATCACGTTATAAACAAATTAAATTTTTCAGAAAAATTAACTATTGTGAATGTAATGTTCGTTCAATATGGAATATAGAAGAGGATGAATATAGTTAAACAATTATACTTCCTAGCACTAATACAGGCATGAACTCAGAGTAAGAATAGATTTAACTGAAAATTTTAATGCATTTCCCCTCCCTCGTGATATAATGTTTTATGGAATCCTTACACGTTTTTTAACTACTATTACTAACACCAACACTTGTTACATTTTTTTTGTGAACCTTAAATTTTATAACATAGAGTAAGAGTTAGATTTTATTAACTTTGGCAGACAGGCCTGATCAACCTGGAAAATCCATATCAGCTGGCTATTAAACAGCTGCAGCTCCAGCTGGCCAAACAACAATTGACTCCTACTTACTGTTGGACTTTATTGCTTACTGTCAGGCTTCACGAGGCTTAACCTCTCTCTCTCATGGCGAAAGTTTGAAGATTGTTCAGTTGGAAATTGAGTCTCCACGAGGTTATCTATAATGTCTTTTTTACGTGCTATTCTGAAACAACTATTATACATCTTTTAGTGTCAAATATTTTTGTAGATTCTATTGTCTGAATTGTGCTCAGGGATTTGTTCGGGAGCGGTTTGTGTGCCTCCACATAGGTCTGCGTACCACTACCCACCCAGTGCCTGTGCCATACTGCTACTGTGCCTTCCTCCCTGACCGTGAGCCCTTACGGAGGCGTATGGTTGTGATCTACGTACTAATAAGTAGAACTTTAATTGTTATACCGACCAATTGACGGATTACCTCAAAATAATAAGGATTAAACTGGTACCAGTAATTTATAGGCCTAGGCTAACTAACTTGCCTCCAGTGAAATTGACTTTAACTCGGACTTGGTGAAATTTATGAAATATTTTCACTATTCAAAGGACATTGCCTGTGCTCTACATCACTGTGGTTACCTCCAAGAACTTCAGCGCATCGCGTAGTTGAATAATTACTTTTTATATATTTTTTTATTGGATAAATACTGATGTTTAATGTGCTTTGTGTAAATATATGTCTAGTTTATGTAAGTATTGTTTAATTGATATCTATGGGTAAAATACCAGAAGTATTAGTGGCCAGCCAAGGTAATGTTGTTTAATGTATATTTACTGGTGTTTAGGGTATATTGTGTTGTTAAATCTAAGGGTTACCTGTACCCTCAGACTGTTGAGATCCAAATACAGAAATGGTAATCAAACCTTTTTCCATGACATAAAATGTAAAATTACATAATTTTAATAAATATTTCATTTGATAAATGTTTCTTGTGCAATAAAAAAGGCTCTTTTCAGCTCCTTTGGGTTTTCATTATCAGCCTGTGTAACTTATCATATCTGGCAGAATGAGTATTAAGTGATTAGATTCAAGCCAAACAACAGGGTCTTAGAATTTTTCCAAACTTAATGATTACATTGAATGAGTTTTAGCTTTCTTACATGTATTTACTTTCCTTAGATTTACCTTGTATTTAACCCACTCTTACTTTGGTTGGTTACAAGGTCATTAATTTTACAACATCATCCAGTAACGGGTCCTTTCCTTGTTCTGACTCCGTTCTCCTACCACACTACTACTGGAAACAAGGTGGCGCCCTCGGATAGTACCGTTAACAGTTAACTCTACTACGCCGTTAACTTGTGAAAACCACACCACCCCTTCCCATCCCCCTAGACCCCAATTTAAGAGAGTCAATCTGAAATTGTATTCCTGCACGTAATTGTACAGTTCAAACTGCACCCATTTACCAAAAAGTCATAAGTTGTTTGTTTCGAACTAAAATAGTAGAATATTTTGATTATGCTAACAATACCAAACTTTGAATGTTGAAAAAAGTAATTCTCTAGTATGTTTTTAATCACATCATGTTTTTTTGGCTTTTCTTGCAGCGAAAAACAAGGTGGTTCTCACCTTTGATTCTGGTTTTCATCTTGTCATTACAAACCGGACGCCGCGGATTTAAAGGGGTAAGCTCCTTTTCTCGTAACCATTGAAAACACTTCTTAATGTACTAAAAACATATTGAGCTAATACTTGCAAATTTGAATTCATAGCCATTTTGTCGTTGTTACTAGCCTTCTTTAATATAAACGAAATGGTAATTGATGGCAATGACGTTAATTATATAAGCTGATAATTACGTCACTAGCAACAGCTGGTAAGACGGCATCTGTCTAAATAAAGCTGTCGCCTGTCTGAATAAAGCTCGTATTCGATAATATCGATATCTAAAATCGATAATTATCATCTGGAAATGTTGGTGGTCGCCTATTACACTGTAGCCTGCCTTTATTGCGAATGTATTTCACTTTACAGTGGTTTACAAAACAACTAAATATCAATAAATAATTTAAAGCTACCTAAAAACTAAATAATGCAACTAAATTAAATTATTTGTCCCATAAAGTTAATCAATGATTATTTGAGGTTCTCTGTGTTAAACATATTTCGACCTAAGTGAGAAGGGTTTCTCCTCTCTACCTCAAGCCTCATGGTCATGACAAGTGCTACGCTGGGAGACCTTGGTCTCTTTGCAACAATCATTTACACAGACATCGCGGTTCTCCGAGCGTGTGACAGTGAACGCCTTGCAGATTGTCTCCGTGGCAACATTCCTTATTTTCAATAATAAGCTTAAAAAATTTTTTAAAATATCTGGTGGTTACTTAAATACAATTCTCAAATTATTACTACAAAATGTAATTAGTTGCAACTTTATTTATAATTAATAAAACAGAGTATTCTTAACTAGAAATCGGATGTAATGAACATGTAATAATATGTTTGAATTTTATAAATTGCATAATTGGTTTTGTCTTATGTAATTAAAAATATTGACCTATTGTTACCTTTTCTCAAATATAATCATCTGTGTTTAGCTAGAAGTAAAATTAGTTACTGATGTGACAAAGTTACTACGTAACCATACTGATGCATTGCCATTATATATTATGGTCTTTTTGCAACCACAGCTCCATTTATAAAAGTCGGGGAAGTATTCCTCCACATGATAATCAGGAATCGTCACCACAAACATTGCGGGGGAGGGGACCTAGAAGCAAATTGTCACCATGATCACGTATCCACCCGTAACTGTTAATATCTTTGTTTTTTTCTTTACGTTGTTATCTTTGTAAATATGCCCGTTTCGTCTACCTTAATAAAAGTTCACATTTTTATCTGTGATAACATTATTCGTTGTAATGGAATAGTGCAAAATTTCACTATTGTATTCTATAAAGTAATAAACCTGCATGCTATGTTAATTGCACGGCAAAATTATTACTATTTAAATCAACCTTTCTTATGTATTTTCATTACAAATACGTATTAATAAATCCCTGCAGATCCGCTGATGACAATGACAGAGATTTAATAAGTTAATAAAATATATTCGGCAATAGGTTTATTTTTAAAAAGCAATTGAATTAAACTCACAACCGTTGATAAAAAAGATGCAAACAAAGCATTGTTGTAGTAACAGTCACAACACAATGACTGCAATAAATGAATTTAGTTGTTTTGGTAACCAGCAGTTCTGTCCTTTTGAGTAGGAACAGTTTATGGGCCCCTTTTAAGATATAGGATAAATTCATTTTTGTTTTTAGATAAGGTATTTAGAGCTTTTACCTCAACTGCATCTGATAAAAGTATGTAGCATAAAGACACCTCCATAATGATTATTGTTATATCTGTATACCTAAATGTTTCTTGGAAAATGTTGGTATTTTTATACTTTACAGTAGTAATAAATTGTTGACGCTGAAACGGCTCGAATCTTTATTTAGACAATATAAAATGAAATAGTATAAAATAGTATCTTGCAATTTGGAAGAAACGAAAATCAAGTTCAGACTTCAGAAGAGTTCATAGTGAGCGAGAAGATATTGCGATAAACCAGGACAAAATCCTGCAATTTCCGGGATTATACCGAATCTCTAGCTGAAGTAGAGAAAATAAATACTTGCTCCAATATCGACACTCTTGACATTATTTTCAAGTTCAAACTGTTGACATGGGTCTCCCAATAAAAGTTTTATTTACACAATTCACTCCACTGAATATGTTCATATATCATTTTATACGTCAAAAACTGTATTATATATTTAAAATTAAACAATTTGAGTATAAATCTAGCAAAAACTATATTCTAGATTTACGTTATTTTTTATTTATGTTTAGAAAATCGTTTTAAACGAATTTAAAATGTTATATTATAAGATGTTTCGTTGATTCTGCTCATGATCTATTCATACTTCATTTGGAATTTCTTCGGTAGACCCAAATTTAATTTATTAACATATAGTCTATTTTTAAACTGTTTAAACTACACCAATTTGTAAATAAAAAGTGAAACTAAACAATGTTACAGACTAATTGCATTGATTTAAAACAATATAGTAAACGAATATGTCATAAATAGTAAAAAAAATCCTTAAAAAATCCTTAATGTCTCTTACCAAAGCGACATTATTTTGCACTTGGAAAATATTATAAATCTGGCTAAAGGTCATCAGGATATTAGGAGTTTAAGAAAATATTTTTATATCTTTGTAGCAGAGGTATAATGCTGGAAACAATATCCCATCATTATAATAAAAAAATTGATATAAAATGAAAAAAGGTTTTTATAAAAATTACAAAAAATGTAAAGGGGTTTTAAACTGCAATGAAAATTATAAATGGACAGAATGATTTATTGTGTTTGTCAAGGGCGATATAAATATAATCTATCATACGTTTCTATTGCGTGGTGGCTTAATTAATGAATTAATTTTAAAAAGTTACAAAAAAGGAACAAAATTAATTAAGAAAATTAGTGCCATGGATTACTCATTCTATTTACAGACTTAAAAAACACAGAAACAATTTATTGAAATTAATAAACCGGGACCCAAAATGTTGTCAGTTGCAGAATTAATTAAAAAGTTATCCAGATGGATTAAAAATTGGAAAAATTTTCAAAACATGACTGAAATGTTTAAAACATTTGATGAGTGTCGTGGAATACCTGGACTGTACATAATGAAATAACTAGTCAAGACCAAAACATATAGATCCAATAAAATATCTTATAGTAAGTGATAGTCTAATTAGTAATTTTAAGTATATGACAAGAGAAATAAGTACTTATTCCACATCCGTTGCAGTAGGTCTTTGTATTGAAGGAATTAAACGAAGTAATTTTTATATTTTGAATTGTTTATACAACTTGAGATTGAAACATTAAATGGTATCCTTGTTTAGGTTATGTTCTTAAAAATGAAGTTTAAAAGGTTGGGGGATTCTACAAAGAAGCAAAAGTCTCCAGGAATTGCTAAAAATAATTCTATATAAGTAAAAGAAAATTATTCAAATATATTTTGTATATTTACTTTCATTGAAAATTAAAGTTTTAATACTAGACTCTTTCGAAATGAATAATTATAGTGATACCTATCTACAAAAATGACACTAAACAGTTGCGTAACAATTACAGACCCATATATTTATATGTTCATATAAGTTTCTAAAATTGAATGATTTTTTAGCCATCAGTTTGGTTTTATAAGTAAAACTGTTTTTTGTAGTGGCCATAATCTGCGATAACGGAGCTTTTTGCAAAAGTTTAAATATATTCTTAGTTAGCTTTTAAATATCGTATGATCGGACGGATAGAGATATTTTAAATTTTGTTAATTAAATGGAAATAAATACAGAAAATAATATTTACTTAAATGTATAACAATATATATGGCATCCTTATAGTATTATGGTGTGTTTTGGCCACATATTAACCATCATAAAATATAAATCTTATAAGAATCCCTTAAACGTTTAATACAGTCTGCTACTCTTTTCTAAAATAAATTGCTATATATCTGATAGAAAGTTTAGTATATGTAGGAAATCCACTCCTATGTGAATCTATCTCTAGAACCAGAACTGAGGAGGAAATGGTCATCTGCTCAAAGACAAAACTCTCGGTGACTCCTTACAATATATACTTTATAATCTGTTACTATTGTTATTACTTGCTATCCACACAATATTATATTTTGAAATTGTCATGTTATAATATCAATTGTCACTTCAAATAATATACTCTAAGGTACGTAATATTATTGTTTTCCCGTTTAGTTTGAAATGTAAAAAGTTTTAAGATATGAATGCTTTTCTTTAAACTATCTTTTTAATATATTCTATATTTTACAAAATATATGTTTTAATTACATCATCTGGTTCATAAATACGGGTTAAAATTACCTATAAATTGCTAATTGGCATTTTAGAGGTTTAATAATTTTATCACATGTCGTATTTTGAAAATGGTTGTACTTTTATTTATTTTACATAGCTGTTATGCTGCGTCGCTATTTTTAGCTTACAGAGTATATTTAAAAGGTATATACCGAGATAAAATAGAATCTAAATACTTATACAGCCGCATGTGAAACTGACTCACTCACTCACTGATATATAGATACAAATTCTAACATACTTCTAGAAGTGCTGGAAACTTGAAATTTGGCATGCAGGTACCTTTTGCGGTATAACCAACAGGAAAAGTCTGAAAACCGGGAATTTTTAATTTTAAACCCCTCAAAAAAATTAAAAACCGGTTGAAAATGGTTAAAAACTGGTGTAGTTTTTTTGCTTTCGAGCCGTCTAGCGACTAAACCGTTGGTAGTAGCTCAAATCTAATTTTTAACGGGTTTTAGCAAATTTTATGATCTACAGAATGGGCACATTATACTTCCCCGCATCTCTACCGGTCCACCCGAAACATGCTCTCAAATTCGAAAATTTTGTCAAATTTTGACGATTTTCGATTGTAGATTTTTTTTTAGGCTCTGTAGCGTCTAAACCGTAGGTTGTAGCTCGGATCTGATGTAATTAACCCCCGGTATCATCAACCCCCCTCCCGGAATTTACTGGTATGACCAGATAATCCCCTGAGTAAATTTAACCCCCGGAAAATTAAAAAAAAACAGCCCAGTGCAGTCTTTTGTCCTAAGCTCTGTACTGCCTAAATTATAGGTCGTAGCTTAAATATGATGGCATAATCGAAAGACAAAATCAAATTTCCGACAAGACAGGTCCAGTCACTTTTTGTTGTATCTCTAACGGTTATCTAAATACTTATACAGCCGCATGTGAAACTGACTCACTCACTCACTGATATATAGATACAAATTCTAACATAGTTCTAGAAGTGCTGGAAACTTGAAATTTGGCATGCAGGTACCTTTTGCGGTATAACCAACAGGAAAAGTCTGAAAACCGGGAATTTTTAATTTTAAACCCCTCAAAAAAATTAAAAACCGGTTGAAAATGGTTAAAAACTGGTGTAGTTTTTTGCTTTCGAGCCGTCTAGCGACTAAACCGTTGGTAGTAGCTCAAATCTAATTTTTAAGGGGTTTTAGCAAATTTTATGATCTACAGAATGGGCACATTATACTTCCCCGCATCTCTACCGGTCCACCCGAAACATGCTCTCAAATTCGAAAATTTTGTCAAATTTTGACGATTTTCGCTTGTAGATTTTTTTTGAGGCTCTGTAGCGTCTAAACCGTAGGTTGTAGCTCGGATCTGATGTAATTAACCCCCGGTATCATCAACCCCCCTCCCGGAATTTACTGGTATGACCAGATAATCCCCTGAGTAAATTTAACCCCCGGAAAATTAAAAAAAACAGCCCAGTGCAGTCTTTTGTCCTAAGCTCTGTACTGCCTAAATTATAGGTCGTAGCTTAAATATGATGGCATAATCGAAAGACAAAATCAAATTTCCGACAAGACAGGTCCAGTCACTTTTTGTTGTATCTCTAACGGTTATCTAAATACTTATACAGCCGCATGTGAAACTGACTCACTCACTCACTGATATATAGATACAAATTCTAACATACTTCTAGAAGTGCTGGAAACTTGAAATTTGGCATGCAGGTACCTTTTGCGGTATAACCAACAGGAAAAGTCTGAAAACCGGGAATTTTTAATTTTAAACCCCTCAAAAAAAATTAAAAACCGGTTGAAAATGGTTAAAAACTGGTGTAGTTTTTTGCTTTCGAGCCGTCTAGCGACTAAACCGTTGGTAGTAGCTCAAATCTAATTTTTAACGGGTTTTAGCAAATTTTATGATCTACAGAATGGGCACATTATACTTCCCCGCATCTCTACCGGTCCACCCGAAACATGCTCTCAAATTCGAAAATTTTGTCAAATTTTGACGATTTTCGATTGTAGATTTTTTTTTAGGCTCTGTAGCGTCTAAACCGTAGGTTGTAGCTCGGATCTGATGTAATTAACCCCCGGTATCATCAACCCCCCTCCCGGAATTTACTGGTATGACCAGATAATCCCCTGAGTAAATTTAACCCCCGGAAAATTAAAAAAAACAGCCCAGTGCAGTCTTTTGTCCTAAGCTCTGTACTGCCTAAATTATAGGTCGTAGCTTAAATATGATAGCATAATCGAAAGACAAAATCAAATTTCCGACAAGAAAGGTCCAGTCACTTTTTGTTGTATCTCTAACGGTTAAGCAGCAAAATGCCCTTAAAGTCAAAACTCTGATTAAAACTGGATAATTCAATAAATAGGTCGAATTTAATTACAAATTCTGCTTATCCCCGTATTTGGCCAAAAAAGGGGGCCTGCTGACGTAGCCTGCAGTGAGCCGAAGCAGTTAAAGGCGTTTTAACAATTTGTTTCCAGAAATATTTTCGATTGAGGAAGATGTACATTGGCCAGACAAAAAGAACCATTAAAAGAAGGTTTAAAGAATACGAAAGATATTACAACTACGTACAACCTTAAAAATCAGCCTAGGATGATTTACCTCCCAAGTACGTTCACTGGTTATAGCCAAACATGCATTAGAAACAAATCACACTTTTAAAAATTTCATATTATTAAAACAAGTCCATAATCAAAAAGAACTTGACGCTTATGAAACATTATACGTAACAAAACATAAAGATGAAATATTGAACAATGATTTCGGAGCGATTCAAAATTCACCCTTCCTTTAAAATATAACAACATTCTTTTTTACTCAAACTTTTATACATATAATAATATTTATTTTATTTTACTTTGAATTAAACAAATCGTTTATTAAGCATTACTCAGCTGATAATTAATTTGAATGTTACATATTTTATATTATTCAAATTGTTGTTTCACACCTGACGATGTCAACTTTGATGCTGAAAGGCCTCGTGTATTTTTCGTTCATCATTTATTACAAAATACTACTTAATTAGTCTTCCAAGTTAATATTTTCTATTATCTCTTTTAATTATTGATTTGTTCACGGTACTGACTATGTCGTTTTTGTTGCGTCGCTAAGGGCTCTTTCCATCAAGGGAACGAGAAGTTGTTTCCGACTAGCAAAAATTCTCAGTGCACTGCGATTTCTGCTTGTGCCCTTGCCTGGAAGACTCTAAGATTGGAATTCTCTACTGCGGCCATCGATAGGATTCTTATAACTGGCGATTCTATTTATAATACGTTGCGGAGTGAGAATCGTATGGGTGGAAACCGGTACTTGTGCCCCGATGAACTTCCCGCTAATTTTGTCATCGAGGGACAGTCAGTTGCCGTTGCAGAAAATTCATTTGTTCATGATGCCCTATATCCCCTTTCTCCAGTAGATATGGACGACTGCGTCATTTCTTTGTCCAATGTTTTTGCAGTGTTTGATGGCCGAGGATTTTGAAAACACTGGGTTTCTTTTCACTGGACAAACAGTTACTGTTGCTTTTTGGCGCTCCCAGGAACAGCTGTACTTGTTTGATCCTCATCCAGTGAACGAGGACAGAGTTTATGATCTGGCTAACGAGAACAATAACCTGGCCCGCCTCTTCCAGTGCGAAAACTATTCTGCACTGGCCTCGTTATTGTTGTCAAATGCTGCTCTGGATGGGTCAGTGAGACAGTTCACTGTAAGTAGAATAAAATTTTGTCAGCCGGCCCTTAGTGACAGTGAACCAGTCCAAACAGTTTCCCCTACATTCGAAATCAAACCACACGCATGTAATACAATGTCAAAAGACAACAAAGGAAACGATTTTGAATATCCCCTTCCAAAAGAGAGCGTTAAAGTAATTTTATCTCCTGTAGAAAGTGTATTAAAACATAAAGCTCTCGGTAGGCCTAAGAAATTACATCGTGGACGACCCAAATTGCTCAAAACCACGAGAGACGAGCAAGTGAAAGAGGCGAACCGAAGATATGTACAGCGGAATCCCAAACTAAGTCGTGACGCACTTCGTAAATATCTTGAACAATATCCTGAAGTCCACAGAGATGCTGTCCGTCGTTACAGCCAACAACATCCTGAGGTCAACAGAGATGCTGTCCGTCGTTACAGCCAACAGCATCCTGAAGTCAACAGAGATGCTGTACGCCGTTATAGCCAACAGCGACCTGATGTCAACAGAGATGCTGTCCACCGTTACAGTCAACAGCATCCTGAAGTCCACAGAGACGCTGTTAATCGCTACGACAAACAAAACGCGGATGCACGTCGCAAAAGACTTCAAGGTTTTCGCTTCACTAATCCTAAGTTAACTGAACTTCGTCATTTACCAATTTCACTTGCTCGACTCATCGTTGCCCACGGACCTATGGGACATTGGAGTGGCGTTTTGTTATATGACATTAACAGCTACAAAATTAAAGAAAACTAGTCTCTGGGATGATGATGTCTTCATCTGCCCTCACTGCCAAGCACCTCTGTTCGAGGAAGAAGAGGATAGAAGGAAATGGTGTTGCGGCGAGGGGGCCTACATTGTAGCAAGGTTGCCCCCTCTAAATGCTCCGTTCTACTCCAACCGCCGCTTTCTCGACAGAGCGCGTGCTTATAATGACCTCTTTGCTCTCTGTGCCTTAGAAATTTCAGGCGGATACCGGTACCCAAGTGGCCTCTCCTTCTTCAAAATCGAAGGGAGGATGTACCACCAGGTGTACAGTTTGGACGCTCCCGGCCAACGGTTCGTTACTGCGGGTGGTGACGTCCAGTTCGTTAACCGGTGCCGCCTGTATATTGACGATGGTGAAGAACGCAGGAACATAGCCATTAGTAGATCGCTTGATGCCGACATAACTGACGCCATTACCAATCACTTGAATTCACTGAATCCACATGTTCGTGAATTTCAGCGTTTTGAGTAATGAGCCCTCGATCAACGCACACCTGGAATTCCAGTTGACAAGTCGAGCTACTCATGGCAATGTTCTTGGTGACAGGTAAAGAGGTATTGAAGTGCACGCCGTGCTTAGTTGTGATGACGCAGTCACTGAGCCTCGTCGGCTCACCGTCTGGGAAAGTGGGGGCTGGAAGACCTTCTACCATCGATCTCTTTAGTCCTCTGATGGAGCCCTTCCAGTACCCACTTCTCTATCCTCAAGGGACTTTGGGTTGGCACATCGGCATGCTGGATAATAACGGGAAAAAACTTTCTCAGTATAACTATTCACGTTGTCTCTTGCTCTCCAATCCTCGTTTTTTCTTATCTTGGCCGACTTTCTCAAGCTTGGCAGGTCGAGATGTTTGCGAGGTTTGAAGAGGAGAGACTTCGTTTTATAAAATTTTCACAGTCAAGGTCGTCAGCCCAAAATGCCATGCGGATAGGACAGCTGAATGAACTTCTTGACGCTCAACGTGATGGTCTGGCAGGAAGGCAGGTTAGCGACGACATCGCTCGGGATGAAACAGTCCAAGGCGAGGGTGGGGCACAGCCTGGAAGGAAAGATTTACCTCCCAAGTACGTTCACTGGTGGGCCCAGGTACATGAAGATCCATTACGAGAACGCGATGGCTCTCGTCACACGCCTGGGTTCACCAACGTACTTCCTCACGTTTACTTACAGCGCGACTTGGGAGGAAAACAAGAGAGCGTGTCCTCACGGCAGTGGACGCAGTGACCCTAGCACGGCTTGCAGAGTCTTCCAGATCAAACTCCTCGAGCTTCTTCGAGATCTGCGGAGCGGAGCGATGTTCGGCTGCACGAACTATATCGTCTACGTCATCGAAATGCAAATGAGGGGCCTTCCTCACGCCCACATTGTGTTTAAGATTGACGGAGACGGTCCCAGTACAAGCAGACGAAATCGACTCTGCAATCCGCGCGGACATCCCCTTAGAAGAAGAAGCCGGTGGAAGACTCAGGAAGTTGGTGTTGCAGCACATGATCCACGGTCCTTGTGGCACTGATCATCGCACCGACTTCCTGTGCTGGGACGCTGTTGAAGGGTCACTGCACAAAGTTCTATCCTAAGCCTTCATGCCAGACAACCCACGTAGATGATAGAGGATTCGTTCAGTACAGGCGGGACTATAGTAATACTGGTCAAATCAAGTCACGCAACAGATCTGTTACTGTTCATGATGGATGGGTTGTGCCATATAACGCCGCACTACTGCTAAAGTATGAAAGCACACATTAACTTGGAGCTTGCTTCTACCCGTCGCGTCATCAAGTATCTATTCAAATACCTGATGAAGGGTGGATCACTTCAAAATGTCACCGTCACTCCTTTGTGGCAACAAGAGGACGAGGTAGAACACTATGTAACTAAGAGAATGGTTGGTGCAAGCGACGCATGCTGGCGTCTCTTGGACTTCCCAATCTCAAAGTCAGAGCCAACAGTTGAGTGTCTACCCGTTCATCTTGAGGGTAAACAGCACGTCTGTTTTCGTCCCGGTGATCTCACCTCCGCGATAACTAGATCAAGCTCCAAGTTAATATTGTATTTTAACAGACCTGTTGATACTACATTTGACAGTTTAACTTACCTGTCATTTTTTGAGAACTACATTATTCATGACAAAAGACCAAAAACAGAACCAATATATGAACATCAAGACGGGAAACACTTCATAACACCTCGCCAGCGTGGAGGAAAGGTATGTAGGGTCTTTTGGGTCTCGCCTAATCGTGGAGAACTCGGAACCTTCGGATGCTTCTCTTGTCAACACCTTGTCGTGGCTACTCCGACCTCCTGTCACGCGGTGGTCCTGATTGCCGTACATTCCAGGAGGTTTGTCGTCAGCTCGGCTTGATTGAGGACGAGGATGAGTACCGCGAAGCGCTGCGTGAGGCTTCTGGGTTCATGGTCGCTTCGTGACTTCGTTCCTTCTTCGTGCTCCTTTGTAATATGGGTGCTCCTGCAGCAATTCTGTGGGATTCCTTCCGTGACACCCTTTGCGAGGACCACTTGGAAAGGAGCCCGCTTGATCCCGAAAGAGCGTATACACTTTCCTTGATCGATATCGATCGCAGTCTACGTCGGCAGGGATTGTCTTTAGTGGATTGTGTGTCTCCCCGACGTGCAGGATGACACGACGGAAGTGGGAAGGGAGCTTTTGGACTATGGCGAGAACCAACAGCGGGCCATTGTCGAGGAGTGGGAACAAAAGCTCTCAGAAGACCAGAGACGCGTTCTGCAACACGTACGTTCCCTTCTTGACAACCCAGGTGACCGCCGATATTCAAGAGTAATCTTCCTCGATGGTCCCGGGGGATATGGCAAAACGTCACTTCTTCGTGTCATACTGGCACACGTACGTAGTTGTCGTCAGATTGCACTGGCCGTCGCCAGCTCGGGCATCGCTGCTGGAAACATGCCTGGTGGTTCAACGGCTCACAGCATGTTCCGGCTTCCGCTCGATCTGGGCGATGGTTCTGGCGTTTGGAACATAACCAACGGGTCCCAGCGCGCAGAACTGATAAGAGCTGCACAGCTCATCGTCTTCGACGAGGCCCCCGATGGCCCATCGCTACATCTTTGAGATCCTCGACCGCTCGCTTCGAGATCTCATGAACCGTGATGAGCCATTCGGTGGCAAGATCTTTCTGTGCTCTGGAGATTTCCGGCAGATCGCACCCGTTGTTTGTAAAGGCACGAACGACAGATGCCGTCGCGTGCGTTTCACTTCGGGCCTCGCGTCTGTGGCGACTGTTCCGCGTCTTCTCTCTGACGACACCGCACAGGACGAGCAGTTCCGTTGACTACTCTGACTTCCTTCTCGCAGTAGGCAACGGCACTGTTCCGTCCACAACTTTCGGGGAGGGTAGAGAGAGTGACAGACTTATTCCCTTGGCCGAGGTGAGGTATGTCACTGCATTACAAGTGCTCATCTCAACCGTCTTTCCTGCCGACGTACTCCGCGATCCCGATCAGTGTGCTCGTCGTGCGATCCTCTCGACTCTGAACGTGAACGTCCGAGAGATCAACGACATAATCTTGAACTCTGTAGACGGTCGCCTTCATGAGCTGCGAAGCGCCGACACTGTGGACCGTGAAAACGATGACAATCTGGCTGTTGAAGTCCCTCTAGTGAACCAGGCTACAGGCAAGGGTGTTCCTGATCACGTGCTGCGACTTAAGATCGGCTCAGTGTGCCTCATCATGAGGAATCTAAATATCGATGACGGCCTTGTAAACGGCACTAAGGTCATTGTGACGGCTATAACCAATCGGTTGATTACCGTCAGACGCCCTCACGACGCGCAACCTATCGGTATTCCTAGAATAATCTTTAGGTTCGCGATCGTTGAAGGTTCGCCTTTACTTGTCCGTCGACGTCAGTTTCCTCTGATGCTGGCATACGCGATGACCGGCCACAAGAGCCAAGGTCAGACAATAGATCAGGTCGGAGTCGATCTTCGCACTGATTGTTTCACTCATGGCCAGCTGTACGTCCTGCTCAGTAGAGTTCGATGTCCGGAAGACATAGTTGTCCTCGTCCGCCCCGAAAGGGTACAAAATGAAGTCGCCTACGCGAAGAACATCGTGTACGGCGAACTTCTTCAGTGAACCGGATTGAGATTGGCAGTAGGCTAGGGGGCCTGCCCAAACAAAACTCCCCGTCGAGATTGACACTGGCAGTAGGCTAGGGGGCCTGCCCAAACAAAACTCCCCCGTCGTGATTGACACTGGCAGTAGGCTAGGGGGCCTGCCCAAACAAAACTCCCCGTCGTGATTGACTAGGCAGTAGGCTAGGGGACCTGCCTAAACAAAACTCCCCGTCGTGATTGACTAGGCAGTAGGCTAGGGGGCCTGCCCAAACAAAACTCCCCGTAGTGACTGATTAGGCAGTAGGCAATGGGACCTGCCAGAATAAAACTCCCCATTTTGATTGATGTGGCAGTAGGCTAGAGGACCTGCCAAAACAAAACTCCTCGTCGATGTAAATATTTTTCTGTATATATGTAAATAGATGGTCTCTACGTTTGCCGGCCTCCCCGTGGCGAGACTGGATACGTCATGCATTGAAAGCATTGACAAACTAACGGGCAAACAACAGTTTCAATAAAAATACATTATTACCCAATAATTTTGACACAAGTATATACACAACTAAATACGCAAAGATGCACACGACATTGAAGATCAACATTAACCAACGATTGATGTAAGTTTGCTAATTCCACGTTTGCCGGCCTCCCCGTGGCGAGACTGGATACGACATGCTTGCATTTAAAGCGTTGACAAACTAACGGGAAAACAACAGTTTTCAACAGTAATAAGTTATTACCAAATCATTTGACACAAGTATATACACAAATAAATATGCAAATTTCCACACGACATGAGATCATTGACTAACGATAGCCATAATTTTGTTCATAATATATGGTCTCCGTATTTGAGCATTGACAAACTAACAGGCAAAGAACAGTTTTATCAACTAAAAGTTACTAGCAACTAATTTGACACAAGCATATGTACCGCTAAATCTCCCAACTTGCAGCCGTGATGCGTAAACAATATTAATAACGGTTTGACCGCTATCGGACCCGAAATTTCAATTTTCACGTAAAAAATTTAAAGAATTTTGCACGTAATCGCGTTTCACGGCCTACCCAAGGGAGATACAGCTAAATATTACTTTAACTTTATTGTAGACCACACTATACACTAAATATTGGTTGAAAATGTGTTTCCACGAGAAAGGACACAGTTAAAGCTTTTCACAAACTAACTGGCAAACAAAAGTTTCAACACCAATTAAGTTATTACCAAATCATTTGACACAAGTAGACACAGAACTTAATATAACGACGATAACTGTAATTCCGTTAATAATATATGGTCTCCGTGTTTGAGGGCCTCCCCGTGGCGAGACTGGATACGCCATGATTGCATTAAAAGCATTGACAAACTAATAACTATAAACTATAAGTTACTAGTAAACTAATTTGACACAAATATAATACGTACCGCTAAATCTCCTAACTTTCACACGTGACGTGTAAACAATATTCAACAAGTTATTACCAAATCATTTCACAAAAGTACATAAACAGCTAAATTTGTACACGATATGAGTGAACATCATTAACCAACGATTGCTGTAATTTTGTTAATAATATATGGTCTCAGTGTTTGCCGGCCTCCCCGTGGCGAGACTGGATACGTCGTGCTTACATGACATACTAACGGGCAAACAACAGTTTTATCAATTAAAAGTTACTTGCAAGTAATTAGACAGAAATACATGTACCGATAAATCTCCCAACTTGCACACGTGATACGTCAACAATATTAGTAACGGTTTGACTGCTATCGGACCCGAAATTTCAATTTTCGCGTAAAAATTTCAAGAATTTCGCTCGTAATCCCGTTTAAACGGCCCTAACCAAGGGAGATACAGCAAAATACTATTTGAGCTTTTTTGTAGACCACGTTATGCACTAAATATTGTTTGATAATGCGATTTCCCACGAGAAAGGACAATGCAGGGGACACGTAACTTGAAAACTAGTCCGAATTTAAACCAACAACCAAATCCCTCCTGTCCACGAATTCCGCTTATCCCCGAATTTGCAAGAGTACATCATGGGGGCCTGGGGGCGTAGCCCCCAGCGAGCCGAAGGCGAGTCT
The DNA here is from genome assembly GCF_021130785.1 of Homalodisca vitripennis. Lineage (NCBI taxonomy): Eukaryota > Metazoa > Arthropoda > Insecta > Hemiptera > Cicadellidae > Homalodisca > Homalodisca vitripennis. The sequence goes on from NW_025777011.1 coordinate 51,013, forward strand.
AAATACTTATACAGCCGCATGTGAAACCACTCACTCACTCACTGATGGATGTATACAAATTCTAACATAGTTCTAGAAGTGCTGGAAACTTGAAATTTGGCACGCGGGTACCTTTTGTCGTGTAACCAACAGGAAAAGTCTGAAAACTGGGAATTTTTAATTTTAAACCCCTCAAAAAAATTAAAAACCGGTTGAAACTGGTTAAAAACTGGTGTAACTTTTTGCTTTCGAGCCGTCTAGCGACTAAACCGTTGTTAGTAGCTCAAATCTAATTTTTAAGGGGTTTTAGCAAATTTTATGATCTACAGAATGGGCACATTATACTTCCCCGCATCTCTTACCGGTCCACCCGAAACATGCTCTCAAATTCGAAAATTTTTGTCAAATTTTGACGATTTTCGCTTGTAGATTTTTTTTTAGGCTCTGTAGCGTCTAAACCGTAGGTTGTAGCTCGGATCTGATGAAAAATCCTTAGTAGGGAATGAAGTGTTCTACAAAAAAGGTCTAGTGACTTTTTACTCTGCCTCGATTGGTTTGGCCGCAAAACGCGATTAAGTGAATTTTTTTAGAACAGCCCAGTGCAGTCTTTTGTCCTAAGCGCTGTACTGCCTAAATTATAGGTCGTAGCTTTAATTTGATGGCATAATCGAAAGAGAAAATTAAATTTTCGACAAGAAAGGTCCAGTCACTTTTTCTCGTATCTCTAACGGTTATCTAAATACTTATACAGCCGCATGTGAAACCACTCACTCACTCACTGATGGATGTATACAAATTCTAACATAGTTCTAGAAGTGCTGGAAACTTGAAATTTGGCACGCGGGTACCTTTTGTCGTGTAACCAACAGGAAAAGTCTGAAAACTGGGAATTTTTAATTTTCAACCCCTCAAAAAAATTCCCAAAAAATCGCGCATTCTTCACCCCTGCAGGCATTTTTTGTAAGCCCGATAGCGGGCGAACCGTTGGAGCTAGCTCGGATCTGACGGAAAATTCATGGTCAGGAATGAAGTGAACTACAAAAAAGGTCTAATGACTTTTTGCTCTATCTTCCATGGTTAAGCGACAAAACGCTCGAACATTTGAAATTCCAGAGATTTTTTCGATAAAAATAATGTTTCAAGCCCGATAGCGGCCGAACCGTTGGTCGTAGCTCAAATCTGATTGACCCATCAAATTAGCAAATTGCGCGATCTACAGAAAAGGTCCAGTGACTTTTTGCCCTATCTCGATTGGTTTGGCCGAAAAACGTGATTATGTACAATTTTGTTGTAACTTTTACGCGAAACTTTTGTTTTTGGGGTCGATAGCGGCGAAACCATTGGTCGAAGGTCAAAATAAGACTAACGTTTTATTTAGGAAATAAGATGACCTACAAAAAAGGTCCAGTGACTTTTTACTATATTTCCCTTAGTTTGACCGCAAAACGCGATTAAGTGAAAATATTGGACATTTTCGCCTAAAAATTTACATTCCGGGCTTGATAGCGGCTAAACGGTTGGTCGTAACTCAAAACAAATTTTAAACGGGATTTAGGAAATCACGTGATCTACAGAAAAGGTTCAGTGACTTCGGGAGTTGGCTGAGCGTTAGCTAAGCGTCAATAGTAGATAGGGACAGAGGAATATTTATTATGTTCACAGACACAATACCCTCTAAAAAAGGCCCAAGTGTGTCATTAACCCCCGGTAATATTAACCCCCCCCCGGGGATTTCCTGGTATGACCTGATAACCTCCTGTACATTCAACCCCCTGATGTGTTAACCCCCCTGGTAACATTAAACCCCCCCAGGGAATTTCCTGCCATGACCTCATGTCCGAATTTTACCAGTCACCAAATCTCTTAACCCCCCCCCCCTGGGAAGATCCTGGTATGACCAGAAAACCCCCTGGAGACTTATCCCCCGGTAACGTTAACCCCCCCTGGGAATTTGTTCATATGACCAGACAATATCCTGACGAAATTAAACCCCCTCTTGTCCCTCCTTAACATTAATCACCCACCCAGGGAATTTCTCGCCTTGACTAGATAGTCTCCTGGTGATATTAAACCCCCTGTTCGACGTAAAATACTGCCTTGAGGTCGGTGTTTATTATGTTTATACTAAACAATTCAAGATAGCTGACCCGTGCAGACTTTTTCTCCCGAGCTCATTTCTGGCTAAACCATAGGTCGTAGATCAGATCTGAGGGCACAATCGAAAGACAAAATTAAATTTCCAACAAGAAAGGTCCAGTCACTTTTTGTCGTATCTCTAACGGTTTAACCGCAAAATGCCCTCAAAGTCAAAAATTTGGACGAATCCGGAAAAAAATCTATGAAAAAGGTCAATTTTTAAATCCCTTGTCATTTACTTAATGTCCGGACTTAACCAGTCACCGAATTCCGCTTATCCCCGAATTTGCAAGCGTTTACTTTGGGGGCCTGGGGCGTAGCCCCCAGCGAGCCGAAGGCGAGTCTAATATACTATACAGCCGCATGTGTAACTCACTCACTGATGGATGTATACAAATTCTAACCTACTTCTAGAAGTGCTAGAAACTTGAAATTTGGCACGCAGGTACCTTTTGCCGTGTAACCAACAGGAAAAGTCTGAAAACCGGGAATTTTTACTTTTAAACCCCTCAAAAAAAATTCCCGAAAAAATCGCGCATTCTTTACCTTTGCAGGCCTTTCTTGTAAGCCCGATAGCGGGCGAACCGTTGGAGCTAGCTTCGATCTGACGAAAAATCGTTAGTCAGGAATGAAGTGAACTACAAAAAAGGTCTAGTGACTTTTTGTCCTATCTCGTGTGGTTAAGCGACAAATTGCGGGAATGTTTGACATTCCAGAGATTTTTTGCTTAAAATAAAG
>NW_025777012.1:0-163266 GCF_021130785.1 Homalodisca vitripennis
ATTATTAGCGTTCTTTCATAAATTGAAAAGCTGTGATAAAGACATGAAATATAAAACGAGTGTACAATATTCAGAAGCTTCTATGGCTTTGAAGGAGCCTTAATAATCCTGTGAAGTGAATATAATTCTCTTTGATCTCTTTTGTATCCAGATATGACCATCTTTGATTAGACAAACAAAAGATATTAGTCAACAAAAGCTATGGAAAATATCTGCTTGTTATTTCATTTGTTGCAGAAAAGATCTATGAAAAGTGCATTTCTTTAAGTATTGAATTTTTTCATCAAAAATCACACGGGTTTTTTACGAATAAATTGATGTATACCAAAGTTAGCACACATTTGTAAATAAATAAAAAGCTTAGTACAGGACAGTTAATAAGTATCCATCACAGTTATACCTAATGAATGGTTATTGTGGTTACCTGTTGTTAAGGAAAGAAGTATTCACACATTACATACAGCTGAGGTTAGAGAAACGAGGAGCTCTTAGTCGCCTTTTTTTAAAGAACACTAATCCAAAAACGTTTTTTTTCTCGTATTTAATAAAAGTAATTATTTTTATTTTAAAGTTGCTTTGTTTATTTCCAATTTTACTAAAAATTTATTCTAAAAATTCATTGTTAAAATTGATAACAAATCCTTTGTTTATTTTATAAAAAACTTGAATTTTTATATTTTTGAAAACAGATTTTTTAATATTTCCTCTTTTAGTTTTTTGATTTTTATCAAACACAAGAAATGCACTTTTTAAAACTTTGATACACACGTAAAATAAATGGTTGTCTCTTGATAAATTAGACCATACAACTTACCCCCTAAAGTTGAAGAAATGTCTTTAATTATAATCATGATACTTAGCTCTTTTATCGTGTCTATAATTGGGTTTATATTGCTTCAATTTTATTAAATTAACTATTTTTAATTTGTATAGGAACTTATTTACTACTTTACTTTGGTTTTGTTTTGAATTTTACAGTTATATACAAACCACGTTAATTACAGAACAGTGGTAGTGATCACAGTACGTTACCGTGAGTCCATTTATATAATGACTCTAAAAGTATATATTACAAAAATATTTTTAACGTGTAACATATAATGATATTCTAGTGCCCCACACAAGTAGTAGCAGTGAAAAGTAAATCCCTCGGGAAATTACTGTGCAAATCCTATAGTCAGGCTTGAGAAATTGATGTCTTTGGTTAAGTATGGATATTCTTAGTGAATAAGACGTTCTAATAATTAAACAATTGAGGATATTATTATTCAGGTTTATTCTAACCCTAAGGTCTTATTTAAATAGCTCGAAATCATTCTGCGTAGAAAAAAAAACTATATTAAAACATATTTACGTTAAGATGTTTCAAATTACGTAAATAATAGAAACAGATGGATGAAAAAATGATAGGATGTAGTTAAATATCTTGAAACAGTACAAAAAAAAGCAGGAATAAATGAATGGGAAAGCATAATTCTCTCACTTTTTTGGTAGAATTCATTCAATTAAGTCACTCAAAATTGTTTTATGAAAGGTTTTAATTTGAACTGAACTTGAATTTACAACTTTGTTGTGAAGTCACAGCGTATAAAGGTCACAACAGTATATGCAAGCTTTTAAGAAAAATCTGTCTTAATAACACGCTTTAAGGTTACGTTTCTGTGTAGAACATTTTTGATGCCTTTAATAACTTTTGGGTATTGACCACTGAAATATTATTTGGGATCAAATCAGTGCTCGATACGTAACAAAATAATACGACATATGTAATATAAATAAATAAATAAATATATATATATATATATATATATATATATATATAATATATATATATTTATATATATATATATATATATATATATATATATATATATATATATATAAATATATATATATTTGGAATCATAAAAAGTACTTGCTACGCAGGGACTCGAACCCGAATCTCTCACTTGCCGAGGGAATGTATTCATACCATTACACCACAAAGCCCGTACTTTTTACGATTTAACGATGAAATTATTTTGTATTTGGCCGTATCTGTCACATATGCGTTTATATAACCATACTAACATAAGATCGAAAGAACAAATACCTGTCAAACGACTTTTAGTTACATTTATTAAATTTTTACAAGTGGCAATAGCCGAATTAAATTTTTTCAATAAACATTGAATCATAAAAATCATATATATATATACATAAATATACAATAACAACTATATATATATATATAAGTAGATAAAAGTATGGGTTTCTTTACCACTTTAGGAGCCAACAGAAAATCAATGTAAAATCTCTGTCTACAGGACCTAACAATAATAATATACAATTTTAAAAACTGAAAATTTCAAATTATTATTCATGAAAATATTTAAAATATTAATAAGAAAAATATGTTCAAAATATATATACGATATATATATAATATATATATATATATATATATATATATTCTATTTAAGTTTAAATAAGAATTCTGTTTCGAATTATGATAATTATGTTGAAATCTATAGAATATACTATTTATTATCAATTGGTTGAAAACGTTTTTATCAATACTTTAATATTGTAAATATATATTTTTTTTATATTACCAACGTAGATGCACAACATACATCAACTAATCCATTTTCATTTCGAATTTAATTTCCATTACTTTAATATATTTAGTTATTGATTTTGTTTATTATATACATAAACCAGTACAAGGGCTTTAATTAGGTAGTTTGAATATTATTATGAAATACCGTGGTTTAAGAACTAAGGTATGAAAGTAAACTTTAAAGTAATATTATGACAATGGCAAAATACCCTAAATCCAATTGGCCTTTCATTTTAGATCTGCGTTGAAACTTTATTATAGTTATATTCTATTGAGGAATTTGAATTCTGCTTGTATTTTAAAACTGTATAACCCAAATATGTAATACATATCCTTGAGACTGTAAATATAAAATATTGTGACTGATTTTGTTACCAATAAAAGGCAATACTAATTGGATCAGACGCTAGTATAACGTTTATAATTATGGGAAAATTACTTTTTAATTTATGACTTTTATAAAAGTGTATAATTTATTTAATAGAGTTTGCAACATAATTTTACATAGGAAATCCTTAATTGGAGGATGAATGATGTTTTTTACCTTGTGATTTTCTCGTAATCCAACCGTTGTTACTCATAATACCAGTGCAAAAATATACCAGGCCAAATCCTATGAAGCAGTAAAACATGCACCATCGTCAAACCCAGAGTTTCTTACACTGAAATACACTGAAAACGAGGCTTCTTGCACAATTTCCAAGGCTATAGGTCAGTTCGTGTGCGAGACATTAATATGAACAGACGAACAGACAATTATACAAACATACACACATCTATATTTCCAGCTCTCCGAGTAATATTCTTTTGCTAATGCTCCGATAAAAAAGTAGGTTTTTTTTGTTTTAAATTGGTGCTTTCAATGTATATAAATTAACGCATGCATTATATTTGTCAAAAATAGTAAATAATGCTTTACGTGTTTACAAGCCATAAAGCATTGTGTCCCATTACTTAATTTAAAAATAAACACTAACGATAATAATTCAATTTTATGTATTATGTGAGGAATATCGTATTCAAGGAAACATATAGAAGATCCACGTAATTGAAATAGACTTGGTTTAGGAAATATTGCAAACAATTCAGTAATTAGATAAAAATACATGTAATTGAAAATACAAGGAGATAAAATGTTAAAGACCAGGAATTTTTTATAAATATTCTTTCTGGTAAATGCTGGTACAATGCATTTTTATACCGTTGCTGTTTTCAAACGTAACGAACTTGATTACGGAAAAATGAATTTACAGGGGTACTAATTCACAGTAATGAACGTGAACGTGTTATTCTATAAATCTGCAATTGATTTTTCCCCAGAACTGTAGTTAAAGGCGAAGAAAACGTTTTATAAAATAACACTCAGTACAGCTTAACTCGGCATGAGACTCTTGATACTACAAATATTATAATATTTTATTTATTTATTATTATTCAGGAATAACACATTGAAATACTGCATTGTATATTATTTTATATACATGGGTGCTACGATTCAATACCTTTTGTCTCTGCCTTCATAAAATATTGACAAGGCATTAAATTTTATTAACACAGACCGTGGTTTTTCTCAGATCAAAAGACTAAAGTACTCATATATTTTTAATGGTGATGTACATTAATACTTTAATTTATATTAAAAAAAAAAATTCAATTATGATACTCAAGTAAAAATAAAATATATTATTTAATCTGTCGCAAAGTATATCTGGTTTGGCTATACTGAGTAATGTTAAGTATTGAGTATTTAAGTGGTCTGTCGCAGTTAACGTATGCAATTTTTGTACAAATCTTTAGCTACAATACGTGATTTGAGTTAGTTAACACTTAAACTGCAGCTCTATACTGAATCATATAGTTCTGTTCTGATCAGGCAGCACACACTAAAGCGTCTAATGGAGTCAATATGTGAATCTACTGTACAAAAACTGATTTCGTTATAATATTTCAATTAAGTTAAAAAAATTAAAACTGCTGATTTACTGTAAGTAGTCTGATTAAAGCAGCATACTAAGTTTTTGGCTTAATAAATGTAAAAATAATGCATAGAAAATGCATAGCTATAATAAACCGTGTAGTTAATATATACTATTTGGTTCATACTGAATAATCTCGAGTAGTCCCATCAGGCAGCATAGACTACTGCATCTATCAACAGTCAATTTGTGAAAGTACTGTACACCATATGTCTACCTGTCATACGTAGTTTACTTAACACCTTAATTCTGGTGTATATTGGTTAGCCTTGAGTTCTCTGGTCAAGTATCACACACTAAGGTGTCATCAGTAGTCAATGGTTGCTACTACAGAGTCTAGCTACAGTATGTCATTTATTTAAAAGTAAAACTGCTGGTGGAGAGAGAGAGAGAGAGAGAGAGAGAGAGAGAGAGAGAGAGAGAGAGAGAGAGACCGAAAAACAGCTTCTATTGGTAAGTTACTTTTTTGCCGCATTCCATGGAACTTCCTACCCTGAAATTGTATTATAAACTTGTAGGAAACTGGAGATCTCGACTGGTCTTCCGAAAGTTTTTAAGCTGTTTTTATCAACTAACGCGTACTACTTAATTTATTTACATTCATTTACATTGATTATTTTATTTCTTCTCCTTCTACAACATAGGTCCTCCGCTCGATTTGATCCAACGCCCCTATCGATCTACAGTCCATTACAACATTTATATACAATTGATATACAGAATAAAAATACACTTTTATTTCAAAAGGCAACTAGTTATTAATTAAGTTATTTCTCTTAGTGTACGTTTTATTTTCTAAAATCTTTACTTCTAACCCCTTTTATATCATTAACTGCAAATTACTTGTGAGTTATAAAACACTTATTGGTTTTTGTGTTATGCATAATAACTTGAGCTATAACTATTCCTTTTCCATCCTCCTGGGAAGCAGGGGTGAGAGACTTTAAGGGAGAATCTCTTATAAATATCGTAGAGGCGGTGCTTTCCTCTCAAAATGGACTGGTCAGGATTGGTAATGAATGTCAAGAAAAACGTTATCGAAACATCTCAAATGACAAAATTAAGAAGTTTTTATTGGAAGGCAGTATCCATATCATTTATCATTGTAATATATTATTTATTATATTGTTACGTAATATGATATTATTCCTTAATATAATATAATATTTTTACGTAATATTATATTATATTATTACGTAATATAATATAATATTTTACTGAGTGTAAGTTGGAGGATCGTTCGTTACTAATAGTATCATTGAAATCTGAAATGAAAATTTTGAATTTAATGAAAGCGTCTGCTCAATTCTTGTAGGTCAGGTTAGCCCTTTAACAATATGTTCCATAGTAACAATAAATGACTCTTAACCTGACAAGTGACGTATCATTACTTCCCTGAGATTAATGATGGTCGACACGAAACCAATATCGATAACCTTCCTTGTCCTTGTGACACGTTGATGTTTGAAAAAATTTTACAGATAAAAATTAATATCAAGTTGCAAGTGATATGTAGATTTATGACTTATTATTGCTATATCCACCAAAAGAAACAAGAAAAACAACACAAAGAAAACCAGTATTTTTACTGGAAATCATATTTTTTTGTAGAGCAAGTACACTATATCTGAACACAAGTAATGTTAAAAAAATGTCCAATAACATGTTGTTTTGCAAAATAAACTTTTAGACCTAAACGTTAATGTATTAATTACAGTAAAGTTTTAAATTAAAAAACAGTTATTTCAATACTTCATTTTATTACTTTAAAATATCGCATACAATCTTGCTTTATTTAAGTTCAAACATATTTAATTATTTGTGTCATTTGGCAAGCCAAACAGTGTTTAATTTAAAACATATATCGGGTCCTCTTTTCATCATAACTCTTTTAAATCTGGTTAAAAATTTATACTTACTTTTCATTGATAATTTCAAATGTTTAAATAATGTTTAATGATTTAAGAAGATTTATGTGAGATTAGATACATGTTTTTGAGAACACGTAAAGAGAATTTTCGTGAAAACAGTTAAAAATAATATAATAATATCAATTATAAACAAATTAACATATAATTGTATAAAGAATATATATTGGATGAATTTTAGTTTGATTGGTAAATACCATCATCAATTATAAAAAGCAATATAATATATTTGTATTATAAAAATGATATATAATATACAAATATTTCTTTTGTGCTTGCGTATGTCACTGAAACTCTTAAACGGCTGAATACATTTTAATGCATTTCTGTGTGTATCATTAAGTGGATTCATATTTACAAGTCGGTCCAATTTAAATTTTTTTATTTATATACTGTTGTTGGTTTTAGAATGTTATACATTAGATCCGGCAGACTGCGCTACGATACATTATACAAAGTGAATTTGATACTTGACGGCTGTTCATACTTTTAAGTATGTATTATGAAAAGTAATTATGTGTTAATACTTTCAGCTGAAGTTCATCCAATCAGGCCAAAACATTAATTTGTTTACTTTTAAATTTTTGAAAATATTAAATTTTTGTTAAGTGCTTCATCAGTGGTGTAATGCAGATTAAAAAGACGAAGTTATTATCTAATTTAACTATTAATTATTTTCTATTTTTATTGCGCCAATGATCAATCAACTATCTAATGCAATGGAAACGCTGTGGATACCTTGGCATAACTACCTTATTGTACAAAGCTGTGCATGTTTGCCACATAAGGTAATCGAATCTGGTTAGCTCCTTTGACATTGTGAATGGCATTTATACTCTATTTAAATAACATCAAATGGATAACACAATCTTCCTATTCTAACCAGAAGCATATACCTTTAAACATATTTCTTGATCGAGAAAACATGAAAATCACTTAAAAACCAGAAAATAATCTAAATTGTGTTGAATAACCAGAATATGTGATCATTTTCATATTGGTAGACTACGATATACTGTCGTCAAATATCTTGAACACTTGAACTGCTTAGACTAGAGGTAGATGAAAAGTCCTGGTAGTACACACTTTTTTATCCAATGAGGTCTTGATAACCATAATATGAATATATTTTATAGATCAAGTAAATAAATTAGACCGAAAGTATTTTAATCGCCCGGAAACGAATTCTTTTAAGCCACAGTAATTTAAATCGTACGCAAGTTATATATTTTCTTCATCGGAACAAAAAGGCAAACTTACTTAAAAAATCTTAGATCGAAAGCAAATTCGAAAAAGCCGAAAGAAGAAGCTACAAGATTAAATTGGTTTTCGTTGGTATATATTTTCTTGATCGGGGCACAAGGCAAACTCTTCAATGGCACTAGAAATATCTTCGACTGAAAGTGAATTTAAACAGACGGAATTTTGTTCTTTGTTAAAAAATTAGCAGTTACCCTTAAAAATTCTACTAGCTTCCACACACACAATTTATTAGATTTTGTAACTGTATTCCAGTGAATTATATTTCTGATGCTTATGTTGAGTCCAGCCCCCTTCTTTGCAAGTCTCAAGAAGATTTTGATCATTGTAATTTACTTGGATGTCAGTATGTTTGTTCCATAGCTGTTTTAACTTCTTTCCTGATTAGGAAAATATATATACATACATAGATTTGAGAAGGCTAAATCTATCAAAAGACTACTAATTTAGGATAATAACAGTCTTTATATGTAAAGTAAAAATGATTTTCCCTTTGTTTCCTGAGCAAGCATATATAAATATACCAGATCAGAGAAGGCTACTCCTGTTAGGCTAAAAGATATCGTAGACAAAAAAATACAATTTTAAATTGTTGTTAGTAATGCAAAATAATGAATTTGTAACGTGAAGCTAAATTTATTCAATCCAGTTGTGACATGTCAAATATTTCTAACGGGAAAAAACTATGCGTAATGCGCCATAAAATTAGTCGTATATGTCAAAAGCGCAACTCAAGAATATGTGTATAAAATGTAGTCTACCATTTGACAATAATTTCCTAGGTGGACAAAATGGAAACTATTGACATTATCTTTTAGTTATTCTGTAATTAGCTTTACAATACCACATAAAGTTTTCTTACTGTGACGTTGTGTTTGGTATTGATATTGTTTAATTTATTTTTTAAGGTTGGTTCTTTTGTGATTTTTCACCCACTTAAGAATATGTAGAACAAAAAATAAATAAAAGTAAAGTTTTCAGCAAATGGTTTCAACGAATCACGTTTCATTCTCGACAAACAAAAGTCACGTATTAATTAGGATAAAACGTTAAACTGGTGTTCAACAAAACAAACATGAGTGATGATTTTGAAACAGAATAATATGAAGGATAACGAGACTCTAATTTAAACCGTTTTCACTCTCCCAAAGGGGTGAAAGCGTATTTACAGTGAACTAGTATTACAAGGTGTCTGAATTTTTGTGTTTCCCAGTAGCTCTCATCAATTTAACCCAGTATTTTCTAGCTGATTTATGCATATTGTTAAAATTAATTCATATTGTAAGAAATATTCAAGTCTTTGTGGACATCTTCACGACATAATCATGATCAATTCGTTTCAGAGGAATTGCTGACATGTTTAATATTGTTTAGTTGATTAAATTCGAATCTGTCATAGAATTTGTAAAAAATCATCCTTTCATTATTTTATTCCATATGTTACCTATTTTGTTGCTCCGTAAATGTAACGAAGGTGCCAGATTTATTGTTTGTTCTCTATTTCTATATATTTGACTAGAGAAAACTTGTGATAATAGTTTAAATCTCGTCACAATACACACACCTGTTTTTATATAACTGATTATTAAATTTTAAATTCCAGGTGTATTCTGCACTAATTATTTGTTTTGAAATAAAAGTAAAGTTAATGATGACTATACATTTTTATTTTTAAAACCATTCGAGCACAGGAGCCCAATAACCTTCTTTAAAATCTCACCCAACCTCATTAAGATTATTCTAAGCCTCAAGAAGGCCAACTAGTCCTGCATAATATACAATGTCACCAAAATTCATTCATAGTATCCTTCTCTTATATAAGCTTTAATAGTAAGCTAGTCTAAGGAATGTTAAGAAAAATAAACTAACGAAGTATATATTGGAAAAAGAAAAGAACTGAGCATAAATTATGATGAACACATCTATTGATTCTTACAACGAAGCGCCATGAACAGTCTTGTTAAAAGATGTAATAGTGGCAAGTAGTTTATATATGATCAAATGTTTAGGTAAAAGAGTGTTTTGAAAGAGAGGTCTTAATAATATGTGATGATCTTGAAACTATTACCTCGAAAAAGACTGCTTTAATAGTGTGACTTTTAGCCTTCACTTTCAAAACTAGTTTCCTATAGTATAAAGCTTGGAGCTTTCTTTGAAAAATGTAGCTTCAATAATAAAACGGATACAATTGTTTTTGTAAGCTAAAACAAATGTGTTTTTAAGAATTTAAACAAATGCATTCACCTTAAAGAGTGAAGCCTCAAAAAATATGTGAGCTTAACAGCCAATAAGTCTTCGGGAAATGAAAATTAGAGGTTGCAACTGTCACGTCAACAGTACGAATCCATGATAATGATCTTTTATATAGGAGAAGAATATGGGGAAACGCTTTATTGCACTTACGACTAAAATGACCCTTTCGTTTTTTTTCTTCCGAAAATAATAAACTTTTTCCTGTCAATATCCCATTAGAAATGGGGGACACTATATCTCAGTCATGTAAACTTGAAAAGAAGGAAGGCTAACTTTGTTCAAACCTTTTCTTCCAATGCTGGTAGGACCATAAAGTTCCTCCTGCTTGGGTCAAGCAAAATCTTTTAATTCAAAAGGAGATCCACATTCCCTTCACCATACTCACTCCATCCCTCTCATCTTCAACCCCTCATTTTTCCTTCTTCCTTCATGGTGGGGACATCCACCAATTGACCCACTTCACCAGTATCCTCCTCCGAGTTAGACAGACCTGACAGACCCTTTCACACCAATATCCTACAGTCCCGGTTAGTGATGTGTCACTTCTACACATTCATGGGGTTACCGCGATGTTATTGACACATCGGTTTGTGCAGTTCTTGCAGCATCCAGTGTAGTAGCTTCAAATGGAAGGTATTAAGCCAACCAGAACTAAACCTCCTAGTGTAATTAGAAAAATTGCTAAACTATTGTCTAATGATCATTTGTTTCTTGTATACTAGTTATAAGTGCTCCTTTTATACCTGCGTTTATAATTTAAGAAATGCAGGCAGAGTCACGGGTAACAGCTAGACTGTGATTTAAACTAAACAGGAAAATATTTTGAATATTAAAAAGAGTAAAAATATGGATATTTTTTACGGAATATTTTATGGTTTGGAATGTGTTTATCCTTTTATAATTTATAATTTTAAGTTATGAGGTTAATAACTGTCAGTAATTTACGTGTTATATAGACTAATGTGCTGTGAAACGTTGAAAATTTGATTACGAAATTGTATAATATACAACAGAATTAATTATCCCCTGAATATTGAATGACAGTTTGACATCTACTGTCACGTTTTGGCAGAGCAAACAGAACATGTACTGTGAAGCGTGCAATATTGAGATGGCTGTCACACACACTGACAAGTCCCTAATGTCATCCATTGTACACCTGTCCAATTGTCAATCATTTATACAAACACTAGACTTTAGTTTTATAGCCAATTGACCTAATTTTCAATTGATCAAAAATGATTTTTCTTTATATAACGTTTCATTACATACACAGCCCATAATTCAATTGCACGCATTAAGGAAATACGAAAGTATCTTAAGTGTTCAAGAACAATTATATCAAGAGTTTGTAATTATACACTTTACTTGAACCTTAAAATAGTTTCACACTTTAAAATTTTAATTTAGGACCCGGTGTTAATTCTTACTTATATTGAAATTAGCCAAAAATCCACACTTATAATGTATTTTATAAAATAAGTGTAAAATTATATAGAGGATTCATAGTAAAGCTGTAAAAAGTAACCGAGATTAATTATACCTACAACTAAATTATAAAATTCTTCTCCTCATAGTTAAAAAGAATTAAGAAAATAGGAATTGGTAAGAAGTAGAGAGGAAGATTTAAGTGCACAAAAGATAACATGAGTTAGGAGTCTGGTGCAGTAAGCTTCAAATATTGTCATAATCTGGCAAGAATGAAAACATGATGGAGAGACGAAGAGAATCTTTTATAAACATGGTAAAAAGAAGTGAAATTAGGACTGATATACGATATAAGAATGAAGTATATAAAAAAGGGAGTCCTACTTAAGGTAAAATATGAGAAAATGGCTAAAAGGCTTCTGAAGTAAACAGTATAAACCAGTAAGAGAGAAACTGCAATCTTGGAAGTATAATCTTAGCACGTAGCACGAGGAAATCTAAGTGATGAAGTACTTGGAAGGATATAATGGGATTGAAATTACCAAATAAGAATTTAAATTAGAGGGAAGCCAGTAAGATGGGTATTTATACTGTAAGTTATACAGTAAACATTGCATTTTATATTACATTAAATTACTAAACAATTATTGCATAATTAATATTTGCTAAAAGTTATAGATGTTTTTAATTCATTGTCGGAATATTTTTCTTACTATTGGCCTAAAAACTGTTGGATAACAATATTAAAATAAGAAGGTTTGTTAGTATCAAGTTTACTCTATGCCTTTAAGACTAAAAATCTAAACAAATAGAAAATGCAGATTAAACCATCGATATGGTTGTGCTGTCCATAAAAATAACGTTTACCACGGAAAAGTTGATTACCTTTAACAGACTTATGTTTTTTGTGGTAATGCAACTTTAGGGACAAAGATTAGATTTTTAGTAATTTTAGAGGCCATTGTTGCGTAGCACTGATGTATTTTCGAATTAAGAATATGCTAATTTGTTAACGACGGACCCTGAGAATGTCAATATTCAGTAGATTTGGACGCACACACACGCATTGTTTTCTAAATTTTTAAGCCATGAATTTAAAACATTTATAAGGTATTGTACAAATAAAAAAAGTTGTTTAAAGTTCTGATAGTTTTAAACGCAATTCAAGTTAGTTTCTTCAAAAGATGCAAGAGTTTAGAAAGTTTAGAAACCAAATGTACTAATTTTATATACTGGGCACCGCAAGAAAAAATGTCAAAAATTGGTACAGTAATAACTACAAACCATTATTTTACAATATGAAACACCGGATAAACATTGAAGTCAGCTAGATTCCTGTAGAGTCCATTGGTCATTTCGTTGGTGGCCATTTCCATCAATATTTCAGTACCTTCACCACGAGGTGATTCGCCAATAACTCTCAAGTCCTTACGTTTCTCTGAGTTCCGCACTTGATTATTCAGCCAGATAAAACAAGCTAGAAACTATTATTATGTCATTGCGGGGAAAACACATCTACAGCGGTTAATAAAAGGTCATAGGGCACACAATAATCGCAGTCCTAAGAATAAGTTACAAATATTCCTAACACCGTTTTGAGTGTTGTTGTAATTAAATAATCATCGAAGTAAGGTATCTATAACCGTAGGTGGTGTTATTTATAAAGTATATTAAGTATTATTGTTATTTGTTAGTATTAATGTTAATATTCAGGAGTTCTGGAATGTGTATTTTTTTGTTGTTATACACTGTTATTACAGTTTGTTACTTAGCTTTGTTGTTTTTGTTACATTGCATTGTTATTATTTATTTTTAAATGCAACGTAGTCTTTCAAAATTTCATTCAGTTTAACCTATATTGTTAGTTGTCGTATGTACTGTTTTAAAATTATATTATTTTAGGTTGTTGGTGTTGTGAGATCTAATAATATTTATTTTTATTTTCGTTACTTGTTGTCGTAATTGCTACTTTTTTGTATTTGTTTTGTAAACTGTTACTTTTATAACACATTTATTCAGCGTTTTTTTTTGTGCCTTTACGCTACTGTTAAACTATTTATTTACATTGTATTATTTGCCATTTAATTTTTTCACATTATTTGTAAAATGGCTCTGTACCGTTATAAATAAATAAATAACGGTAAAATATACCAACTGGGTGTTCAAAAACTTCTATAGCTGATAAATGTCATACAAATGTAGGTCAAGAAATGTCTGGTTTAGCCGCTAGCCGCCATTTTGTAGTTTTATAAAGCTTTCATAACTATAGTTCAATTTTTTGTTATATAACTTTCAAAATTTGTAACAGACCCTATTTTGTGATAGTATAATAAGTCACCTTGGATAGAAAGTGAAGTTATTGATTTTCCGTTCTTAGTATTGTAATTTGTTACACTGGTAGCACTGTTCCCGTACATTGAGGACTATATTTAAGAGAACGTCGCTAGGAATATTTCTAAGTTAATATATGTTAATATTATCGGTCTTAATGACATTTATCTTGTTTAATCCTACAGTATCAAGAATATCATTTTGTCTTTTATATCGCATTTGTCATCTTGCGAATATAGAATTTTATGTAGAATGATTGGTACGTTTTTTCCTAATATAATAAATAAATACGCACTTCTTTAAAAATTAAATCCTTTTAATAATTCTTTAGTTTGAATAGCATACAGGTGATATTGAAACCAGCGACTAAAACGGTTTAAATTTAATAAAATGTTTTAATTGAAGATCTTCTTGTCTTACTTTATAGAAATAGCAGAAGGCATGATTTTATAATTTTTAATATCGTCCTAATTTCATTTTCATGGGACTGTGAAGCAGCGATAGTGATATTAGAAAAGTTTAAATTAAAATGAGTTTGACAGAGGGGCTTCAATGTTAGCCAAGCGAACCTATAGAGGAAGTTTTTGATCATGGCATAGATTGGAAAATATTTCCCCAGGACCCTGAAGTTTTAGACTAATAATCGATAAACTAAACATGATTGTGACTTCGACTATAACCAGTGATTAAATTTATGAAATAAGCGTATTATTTACAGGGGTAATGCGACCGTTATAGAAAAAAGTTACGTAACATATCACGTTTCTACATTTGTATTATTTAGTTAATTGGGAATACATGTGGCAATGTCTATGTAAACTGTCTTACTCGGTGTGAATTATTTTTCAGCTTATAAGTCACACGCTAAGCTATGGAATTTTACTCCATCTGCGTTCCTCCTGACAAAATCAATTTTTGAAGGTTGGAAATCTTCAAATTTAGTCGAAAATATATTAAAAAGTTTTTATTTACTACAACGTTATTTTTGAGGTTTATATGTTTTTTTATTTAATTTTAAAACACAATATTAAACATACAATTCACCTACACGTACCAGTTTTTAGGTGTTTACCTAATACAGAAATATATGTCAGTTACAATGTTGTAATAGGTATGATTTCTTTACTTTGTTTGGAGGTTAAGTGGTAGAGAGGACTTTTAAGTCCTAACTTCGCCTCTGTAAATAAAGACATTTTTCATTTCATTTCATTTTCATTTCAGAAATATCTACTGAAAAGAAGGCTTAACTTAGAACCAGTATGTACATTTTTTAGCTGTTTCTAAGTACCAATCTTAAGGTTTCTCAGAGTTAAATGATATTAACAATTTTTAAATAAAGGAGAAATCATAACTACGTAACAATTAAACATCATAAAATGAATTCCCGTTTCTTGACTGTGCACAGCTGTTGCCTATATAAACAATGTTGTTGTTGAGAATATAAAAATCTTTAAATGTTGTGTACAATTCTAAATTCAAGAAAAATATACTCATATTAATCGAATATATTTGTTAAAATCTAAATGGAAACCTCTTCATAAGAAGGGTCTTATATGCAAAACATGAAATGTTACAACTGTTTCTTTGTTACTTTCATGTATTTAATTTATTACATCTAGCACATAACATTTAATGAATCTGTAAGTTTGGTTATAATCACAGAAATACCACGTTTTTGAAGCGTGTAGTAGTAAACTTGACTTGTGTCTCTCTTATGATGCGATTCGCAATTTGGTCATATCAATGTTTATTTGCTCAATGTAACTTCCATTTTTATTACAATAAAATTTTCCAATTCGTGCCCATTGGACCTGAGTATAATCTGCTAAAAATTAGTGAATATATATATAAATAATACGTTTATTAGTGTGTACAGTAGTTTCAAAGTGTAAGCATTTCCAATTAATTACGTTATTCAACTTCTATGATCAAAAACAGTTTTTGATTATATATAAAGCTTGAATAAATTTGAATAAATTGAAGATTTCTCAAAAACCCTGCTTTTTAATTTGTTCTTATATCCCAGTATTGTACACATTTTATTTCAGAGCAAAAGGACACAATTTCTACTTTTCGAGTAACGTTTCTTCACTTCTAGTGAATCACCTTTTCTTAGATTAACATCAATCTAAAATTTGTCTTAATGGAAAAGGCACATGATAATAAGAAATACAATAATTTTTTAATTTTTAAATAATATTAATAGTAACCTAAAAAACCACAAATTTTAGTTAGAATAAAAATATTCTAGTTATTAGACTACATGGTGCATTTTATTTAATTTTTCCTAATACCAAAGTACTAAAAAGCTGATTCTTGATTGGATGTTTTCTCAAGAAGTTAGCAAACGTCAGAGACAAATTTAACGCAGAATATTTATAAGTGACTATTACGATTGTACCCAGCAAGTTGTTATGGTTTGCAGGAGCTTTGCAACGCAGTGATTTGCTCACAAAGTGTTAGAGCTGTGAAATATGGATATCTCGGGAACCTTTTGCATAAGTAATACTAATTCTGAAATGTAGAGCGTAAACTGCTACAAATACCGGATCCAGAGACATAACAAATACACTGTAGTACAAATAGTGTGTTAGAATTAAGATATGGTCGCCTCACAAGACTAGACTACGAAACTGCCTTGAACAGCATTAAATAAATTAAGATAAATAAAGACACGTTTGTGCGTAAAAAGGTGTGAAGGTAAAAAGAAACTAAAGAGGGTAATGTTTTACATATCATAGGACTGCAAAACTCACGGAGTTCTTCACCAGCCCCACAGGAGACATTTCCATACCTTTCAACCTCCGAAATTCTAACAATACTAAGAGTAGGTCTCAAAAAAGCTTAGAAATCCTTTCGCATCGACAGAAATGATAAAGTGCAAGTTTTAAAACATCATAATAAATGAATATGTTACCAGTGGGTGAAAACATCCACACCGTCCGATAAAAAAAGAGCGGCACGATATTTTTAAGCAAACTTATGCAGTGGCTGGAGCGTGGGGGAATAAACCAAACACCTTGATAGAGAAACACACCTATATAACCATTACAAAACTCGAGAAAGTCCTATAAAACAGAAGAAAGCCCAAGAGAGAGTGCGAGGTCTACAGATACCTGAGGGGACCGTACATCACATGATTTCTGCGACCAATGGGATGACGAGGGACTAAATCGAACCGTACTCTGTTAACATCATATATTTGGCCTCTGAATATAAAGCTAACTTATAAATCACGATGTAACATAATTTAGAGAGATTAACTTTCTTGTCAGTAAAAACAAATAATGTATTATTTATATATATTACATAAGTAAAAACACATATAAAATCTGTATTTTATGGTCTAATACATATCCGTAATATTTAATTTTTCTTTATGTTCAGACAAGAAAAGAATCGTGTATTTTAAATTAAATGAAAATGATTTAATTTCTAAATAATCTTATCCTGTATATAGTAGAAATTATGTTTTTGAAACCCTTGCTGTATTGGTGGAAACATTTTGAGACATTTTCTACTTATCTTTTTTACTATGAAATAAACGCATTTTCTTGTATATAAGTTTACTAAAAATATTTAAAATTTTACTAGATATAATTCTTTTCTAACCGAAATAAAAAGATTTATTAACATTATATAGTTTTTTAATTTTAATTTAATTTTACTGGAGCATAGTTCTTATAGAATTAATGACACTTAATCTACTGTTACATTAATTTATACTTCGTACTGGATATTTTTGTAGATTTGCTTTGAGTTTTTTTTATCTAGTACATTTGATACAATTAATTACAATCCAATTTTGATATAAAAATAGTTCATCGTGAAGGTGGTCATGGTAGGTACATATCCTTAAGTCGATATCAAAAAAGTTTACTAACAAATTTGTCAAGGTGCAACATGGATGAATATTCAAGTACCTTTTACAAGTAGTGACAATGAAAAGTGAAGCCCTCGGGAAATTACGAAGCAAATTCTATAGTAATGTGGGCAGAGTTGTAGTCTCTGTCTAGGTATGCATATTTTAAAATTTGTATTTTCAAGAATAAGAAGTCCTCATATACTTTAAATACAATACACCAAATCAGAGTGAACTATTTTTTAGGTTTATTCCACCCTAAAAATTATAAATGTAGAAGGTCTGACTTCATTCTGTGTTGTGAATGAAGTATAAAATTCGAACAGATTAAGCTTAAAGACTTGATATTCATAAATAATGTAGGCAAATAAATGAAAAATATAAAGTCTAGTTTAAAATTTCGAAAAATATGAACGAACAAAATAAAATAAAAATACAATTAAAAATTTATCTCTTATTTTGTAAGAATAAACCCAAAAAAAATTTTCTTATCACATAGATAAATACAATTTAATCATATTAAATGTGTTTCAGACAGGTACAAATTTAAATTTTGTATCTATAAGTTATAGTGGTATATTATCCATTACGAAACAGTTACGGTGACGTTGACGAAACAGTTTGTAGTATAAAGTCGTTCCTGGTGCATATAAACTAATGCCTTCAAGTATGTCAATATATATTTACGGAGATTGTAAATAGTGATAGATAAATGCCTTTATCACTTAGCGGAATATTCCAAAACTGTTTTTTGTAGTTTTATTGAAAATAAAACAATACTAGCTTTTCTCTATTAAGAAAAACAATAGATTTTGCACTCTTATCTAAGAAATGTGTTTAGAGATAAAATATCTTGAATATTATATATATATATATATAAGTAGATATGAATATGAGGGTTCTAGCGCACTTTTGGAGTAAAACAGAAAAATCAACGTAAAATACTGTTTAAAGGGCAATAAAACTAATCTGTAACTCACGAATGAAAAAATTAACCGAATCTATAGCTGTTTTACTGTTCATTGTAGGCTTCTAATTTCTAAGCTGTTTTTAATGAAAAAATCCAGAAATCTTCGAAAATCTTTATTCCACGAAGTTAATTGTAACACAGTCTTTATCTTTAATAGTCTTCTTTCCAGTAACAACCAAGTGTAATTTTTTCATTTTTGTTCAATTCTTTAATCTTTTTTTCATCCAAAACAGTCAAAAATCTGTTTGGTAAGTGTACTTTACAATCTTCTAACTACTCGGCAATTATAGTCATCCCAAATTTATCTTTCAGTTTCTCTCAAATTCAAAATCTTATATTTCTTTTTTTCTTCTAATTCCATTAATTTCTTATACTCTTTGAATCTTAGTTCACCAACTTCATTCAGCTCCTTTAGTAGCTCCATTATTTAGTAGGAAGAAAATTTAGTAACAAAATTGAAAATCAACATTTTTTTAAATACAAAAATCCCGGGGTTTTGACCCTAAAAACACGGTTTTTAGGGTCAAAATCGCGCATCTTAATGTGCAAACACACTAGAGTTTTTTGAAAAAATCCTTAAAATCTACTGAAATTATTGCGGATTTTAACCATAAAAGTTGATTTTTCCTTAATAAAAAAGATATTTTTACTAAATAGTGAAAATTGAAGCATTCAAAATTTTCCTTAATAAATGGCGGGTGACAAAATGTCATGTCCATTCTGCAAAAAAGAGAAATTTTAAGAAGAAACTTCGATCGACATTACATACATCAAAGATTCACTTAAAGAACAAAGACATTTACTACAAGGAATTGAATCATTTAAGACAATGGGCCAAAGAAAAATCAAATTGACGATCACGAAAAGATGTTCAATATTGAACAATTACGAGAATTAAAGAGAAATTTCAAAGTTGAAAAGAAAAAATCTCAATCTATTTAATGATGAAAAAATTAATTCAATCGCTGAAAAATTGGCTTAATCGAAACTAATGATAAAACAAAGTCCTGAAATGATCGAAGAAATTGATAAACACAAATCTGAAAATATCATTGATGTAGAAGTTTTATCGTCTATACACGGTCTTTTCAAGCAATACATTTTTAACGAATTTAAACGATAATTTTCATGCCACTTTACAAATATCTTTCTATTTTGCGACCAGAGATTAAGAGTTTAATAGAAAAATTTCAAGAAACTGTGAAAAACAGTAAAGGATATATCTCTTTGGAATGTGAATTATGAAACGAACTTTTAGTGAACGGTGATGAAACGCAAATTTGCCCAATGTATTTTACTATAAAAGCAGACGAAATCTTTGACATAAACGACTTTAATTACTAAGCAATTTTAATAAAATTAACACATCGAGAACAGACAAATCATCCAAATCGATGGTTCTGGTATGGACCATTAAAACGCTGTAAACAACAACTGATTTTTGAGCCTTAATAAACACGAATTTATGAACGCAGGATCATATATCGATTTACCAAAGAAAATCAAAGATAAGAAAGCTTGTATAAATATCAAAAATAAAGATGATGATTATTGCTTTTATTTATTCTATCCGATGTGCTATTGAAAAAAACCCGAAAGAGACTGCGAAAGATCAAAACAGCAATATGAAAAAATTTGTTAAATGAACGAGATAATTTTCAGGTTTCGAGTATCCAATGTCTTTAAAAGATATACAATTATTGAAAAACGAAGCAGTAAAGCAAAGTATAATTATTCCGAAAATGTCTGTAAATGTCTATAGTTTTGATGCAAAAACTCAATATTGTTCCGTTGCAAATTTCAAGAAGTTTATGACGCCCAAATTAGAAAATCAATTTATTGTATGTAAAACAAGATGAAAAAATCTCATTATGTTTTGATTAACAGATTTAAACAAACTTGTATTTTCTCAGTTATCTAAGTGTAAAAATAAAAAATTTCTATGCAGAAGATGTTTAAGCCATTTCTAACAAATCTGGAGATTTAACAGACCATTTAGAAATTTGTAAAAATCAACGAAGTTTGTAAGCCAATTATGCCGTTTCCAGGTCAAACAACAACATTTATTAATTATCAAAAGAAATTTTCTCATCCTTACTGTTTATTTATATGGATTTTGAAAGCATATTAGAGAAGATTCCCACATGCATAAAAACAATCCGCAAAAGTCGACTACAACCAAGATTCAGAAGCACATTCCTTATGGTTTTACTCTATATTTAGTGTCTAATGTGACCAATCGTATGTACAAAGCCGATATGTTATCGAGCAAAAAAATGAAGAAGATTTTGCCAAATGTTCCTGCCAAAATTTGTTTGAAGAACTTAATAAATTATCGAAAATACATAGCTAAAAAGTATAATTCTAAGAATAAAAATACCTATGAAATTGAACTGAAGAAGAAGAAATTTCATACCAAAATTCTAGTCTTTGTCATATTTTGCGAATGTGATGGTTTTGATAATCAAAACAAGAAAAAAAGTACGAGATCATTGTCATTTAAGTAACAGGTAAATTTAGAGGTTCAGCTCATTTAATCTTGTAACTTGAATCTCAAATTATCCTCAAAATATTCCAGTTTTTCTGTCACAATATGTCAAATTACGATTCTCATTTGTACATAAAAGAATTGGCAAAACAGTATGGTAATGTTGATTTGATCGCAAACACAGATGAGAAATATATAAATTATTCTGTAAATTCTGGATATGGATATGAGTTTGAAGATGATAAACCAAGAAAGTTCATCAAGTTTTCTTTCGTAGAATACGTTCAGATTTATGGCAATCGTCTATAGAAAAGTTAGCTAAAAAACCTCAAAAAAGAATGATTTCAAACATACAAATCATTTTATACAAGATGGTCTGAACGCAATTCTAGATTAGACCAACCAAATGACGGAAGAAGAAATCTTTAAAATTCTATCTGGAAAAGGAATATTTCCCTATGAATTTATCGACAGTATTGAAAAAACTTGATTACACAGAAGAATTGAGAATTCAAGATTTCTATTTCACTTTTGACAGATCGAGAGCATATCTGAGAAAGATTATCAACACTATTTGTAGCGTTGGAACAAATTAAAAGAGAAAATCAATCATAGGAAATTACTCCGATCTCTATAACATTCAAGATGTTCTATTGCTCGCTGATATCTTTGAAAATGTTAGGAATATTTGTTTGAATTGCTATAAACTTGATCCAGCACACTATCTAACAGCTCCCAGTCTTGCATGGGATGCTATGTTAAAATTAACGAATATAGAATTACAATTAATTAGTGATTATAATATGTATTTGATGATCGAAAAAGGTATTCGCGGAGGCATTTCTCAATGTATTAAACGATATGTGAAAGCAAATAACAAATATTTAAAAAGATTTTGATAAGACAAAGCCCGAAAACTATTTGTTGTACGTCGATGCAAACAACCTTTATGGGTATGGACTTATGCAAAATTTACCATATAACGAAATCAAGTGGATGGATCCTAAAACGTATACAACAGCAGAATGGAAAGAAACAATTTTGGAACTCACTGGCGACGAAGATTATGGATATATTTTAGAAGTTTGATCTTGAATATCCAACAAATTTGCATGAACATCACAAAGATTTACCTCTTGCTCCAGAACATTATAACAACAAACTTTGCACAACTCTTTTAAACAAAACAGAATATGTTGTACATTCTAGAAATTTGAAATTCTATCTAGAACAAGGTATGATTTTAAAACATGTGAATAGGGTTATTGCGTTTGATCAGAAACCTTTCATGAAAGAATATATCGATTTTAATACTAGTATGAGAACCAAAGCTACAAGCGACTTTGAAAAGGACTTTTATAAGCTGATGAACAACTCAGTTTTTGGAAAATCTATGGAAAATGTGAGAAACAGATGTGATATTAAGCTTGGAAATGAAGAATTTTCAATGAAACAAGCTAAGAAAACAAATTTCAAATGCTTTAACATCTTTGACGACAACTGTATAGCGAGTCACATGTACAAACAAAAGGTTAAATTTAACAAACCGATTTACATAGGATTTTCAGTTCTCGACCTCTCAAAATTGCTAATGTACGAGTTTTATTACAACAAATTAAAGAAGTTTGATCCAGATTTGAATCTGTGTTACATGGATACAGACAGTTATTTCCTAGAATTGAAACGAGATCCTTTTAAAATTATTAAAGAAAATATAGATGATTTCGATACGAGCGACTATCCAAAAGATCATGAATGTTTCACTACTAAAAATAAGAAGGTAATAGGGAAATTCAAAGACGAATTGAACGGCGAGATATTAGAAGAATTTTGTGGTTTAAGATCAAAGATGTACTCGTACAAATATCTAGACAAAAATCCAGTTAGGTGTAAAGGAATTAAGAGAAGCGTTTGTAAATAAAACAATAAATATCGAAAACTTAAAGAGATGTTTGTTCGAAGATAAAGAAGAATTTAGGGAGATGACTGTAATAAAAAGCTATAAACATGAATTGTACACCGTCACTATAAACAAGTTAGCACTGAACGCTAAAGATGATAAGAGAATCGTTCTAGAAAAATAAGATCGATACAGTACCTTATGGCTATAAAAATGAAGCAAAATCTGATATATTAGATGAGTTAAATAAACTTGGAAACTTTGACATGTAAATGGAAGATGATTTGATTCACTGCCACAAATGCAAGAAAAAAAACGAAAAATATAGATTCTAAAATCGTTCAAACTCAAAACGGATTGTATAGAATTGCAGCAAAATGTTCAAAATGTAAGACAAATAAGAGTAAATTTATAAAGAATCCAAATGAAAAACAAGTAAAGAAAGAATCTAAGAATAAGGAAGAAATCGAGATTGAAGCTAGAGAAATTCATGCACCAGTACGAAAGAAGTTTAAAAAGAGAAAAATTATAACATTAGGAATTGACGATTTATGGGCAGCAGATTTAGTTATAATGTCTAACTATTCAGATCAAAATGATGGATTTAAGTATATGTTAAATGTTATTGATACTTTCTCAAAATATGCTTGGTCAAGAGCTATCAAAAGAAAAAACGGCAAGGATATTTCAAAAGCTTTCGAAGATATAGTAAAAGATGCCATAAGGATCAATCACAAACCTCCAAACTTACTTCATACAGATAAGGGTTTAGAGTTTAAAAATAAAGAATTTAACGATGTTTTGAGAAAAATACAACATTAAGATTTATCATACTGAAAACGAAGAGAAATCAAGTATTGTAGAGAGATATAACAGAAACTCAAAATGAGAGAATGAAAGTAATTTTTGAGATTAATAAAAACTTTAAATGGATCGATATTCTTCAAGAAATCGTAAAGAAATATAACGATACTGTTCATAGCACAATCAAAATGAAACCGAAAGACGTAGATAAGGATGCAGAAAAGGAGTTATTAGAGACCGTTTTCAAGTATGTTCCACCTGAAATTCACACGAAAACTAAATTTAAAATCAATGATCATGTAAGAATTGTTAGTAAAAAAACAACATTTTCGAACAAATATAAGAACAATTGGTCAAGAGAAATCTTTGTGATTTATCAAATTAATAACACAGATCCTGTAACTTATAGTATAAAAGATTTAAATAATGAAGAAATAACCGGAAAGTTTTATGAATATGAATTGAGAAAGTCAAAGATTTTTTCTATATAAATGGAGGCCCAAAAGAAATGTTCAATGTGCAAAGAATTAAAAGGTTTTGAAGAATTTTATAAAGATAAGACTAGAAAAGATGGAATTATTTATAATTGTAAAGATTGTTATAGGAAGTATCATAAAGAGCTGTATGATAAAATAGAAAAATTAACTTTGGAAGAGAAAGAATGTCTTAAATGTAAAGAAAACTAAAAAAATTTCAGAGTTTAATAGTCATCACTATAGTAGAGATAAGAAAGACTCATATTGTAAAGATTGTGTAAAGAAGAATCACCATAGATTATATTATGAAGATACTCAATGTGAATGTGGAAGAACTATAAAATGGTTAAATAATTATCAAAAACATTTACAAACAAAATATCATAATTCAAGAGTTTAACATTTTCATCGTGTAATAATTTGTTCTATATAAATGGAGTCTCAAAAGAAATGTACAAAGCGTCAAGAAGAGAATAGAAAAGACTGTTATTGTAAGGAATTATATGATAAAATGAACAAATTAACTTTAGAAGAGAAAAAGTGTTACTTTTGTAAAGAAATTAAAAATATTTCTGAATTTAATAACTGGCAGTATAGTAAAGATAGAAAAGATGCTTTTTGCAAAGATTGTGCTAAAAAAATTTTCAGCGAAAGTTATAAAAACGAAATGC
Organism: Homalodisca vitripennis; assembly: GCF_021130785.1. NCBI lineage: Eukaryota > Metazoa > Arthropoda > Insecta > Hemiptera > Cicadellidae > Homalodisca > Homalodisca vitripennis. The sequence goes on from NW_025777012.1 coordinate 24,950, forward strand.
CTTGTGAATATGAAAAAAGAATTCTACAATGGTTACCTAGTTATGCTAAACATTTACAAACAAAATATAATAAATCGAGAGTTTTTAGTAAAATTTAGAAACATTTTCATCGTGTAATTTAGATATTCTATAAATCAGTCGAGATTCTGCCATATTTGTAGTAAAATGATTTCCGTTGTATAAAATATTCAAAGATTCTTTCATTTGGTTGTAGAGATTGATAGAATTTGGTTCGTCATCAATGAACAAAATCTCTAATTCAGGATAATTTATTTTTAGATGTTTTAATCTTTTCGGTATTTCTCTCTTTTGAGCTCTGATAACGTAATAAGGATATTCCCACATGTGATTCTTCTTAATTAATACAAAAACATGGTGTTTTTTCTTAGCAAAATCTTTACAAACAAGGTCTGGTTTCATTAAGTCAATTTTTTACACTTTGTTTTGCGATTATTTTCCGTTTTGATTTCATCTTTAATTTGCAAGTGCTTAACTTTGTCCTCTAAATATTTAATCTTGTTTTCAAGTTTGTACACACCAAATTTACGAATGCTTGGTAAAACATCTCTCGTAACCCATTGTTGAAAGCTTTTTGCTTCTATTTTATGAGATCTTAAAATTAACGAATAAAGTCCTGATTCATTAATGAAAATAGTATCTTTGTGAATATTTGCGAGGTGGCCCTCGAGGGCTACCTTATCTTTTAGATAAAAAGTATTGAGATTTGTCACCTTCATCGACATTATTTCTAATCGCTTTTTCTGTATTGTTATATTCCAATATTTCTGCAACATCTTTAGCCTTAAACCAAAATTCATTATTTTCGTCAACAATTGTTAAAATTTCTTTATTATTGAATTTTAGTTGATTATTTTCTTAGATCTATGACTGACTCCATTTAGATAGAAAAAAATTTAACAAGCAATTTTTATTTTGAGAGACCTGGTTCATTGATAAAAATAGTGTCTGGATGTAATTTTTGTAAGAGTCGCGATTTCGATACCCTTGTCAGAATCTATGTTTTTCAAAAGCTTTTTTTTGTATTTTTCTTTAACATGATCTATGATAGCTTGTCTCGTATTTTTAAATTCCAATATTTCTGCAACATCTTTAGCCTTAAACCAAAATTCACTATTTTCGTCAACAATTGTAAAGATATGTTTGCTTTTAAATCTAAGTTGATTATTGAGTAGGTCTACAACTGACTCCATTTAACTAGTAATTTTTATTTTGAGTATAAAGTCCAGATTCATTAACGAAAACAGTGTTATTTTGGAAGTTTGAAGGTAAGCTATTTATAGCCCCCCTTATCTTTTAGATAAAAGTATTGGTATTTATCATCATTATCAACTCGTTTGGAAAGTTTGAAGGTAAGAACGATTCGTTCCCCCCTTGATTCATCATTCTTTCGACAATCTTAAATATATTGTTGTTTTACTCTCATTATTTAATAAATTTCCCTCAGAGTCTTGTATAGTCAGAACGATTTTTTGAATTCTTTTAATATTTTTTCTAATTGGAATATAATCGATTTCATTCGGTTTTTGATCCATAAGCAACATTTGGGAAAAAAGTGTACAAAATTTCAGATTCTTTGTGTAAATGTTCTGTATGATTTCAAAACTAGGTTCAACGAGATTGCAGTGCACTTCAATTACATCGAACGGTCTAAATTTTGGCGTTTTATTTCCTAAATATACCTGATTTGGCTCAATAGTTTCTTGAACAAACCCTAACAAATCTAAAATAATTGCTGAAAACATTATTCTTACTGGTGATTTTATTTGAATTTTATTAGAGAGATAATTTTTTTGCATTTCAAACTTGTTTTCGTCAAAGTTTAAAGATTTATCTGATTGTTTGAATGTTTTCAGATAATTTTTAAGGGAATTTTTAATTTGATCGAAAGTATAATATCCTTTGTTTAAACCATAATATTTTGTTATGTTCTTCTCACTAAATCCTATACAATAAGGAGAACTTTCACTAATATTTATTACAAAATTGTCAGAATAAAAACCGCTTAAACCGATAAAATAATTTGATTCTTCCTCTAAGTGTATAGGATGTTCCAAGTTTAAAACTAATTTAGAGCTTTCTGAAGTCAACTTGAACAGCTTCATTTTCGCAAGCGTTGCTTCAAGATGAAAATCTTCTATTTAAATGGAGAAATTTTTTAAAGCAAAAAGATCAGATAAAACTTCAAACGTATGAAGAAAACAAGAGAGATCAACCGATCAGACTGTTAATTGTTGGTTCAAGTGGATGTGGAAAAACAACTTTATTATTGAATTTTATCTACAATAGGTTGATTCCTTATTCCAATTTGTATGTTTTTAGTAAATCTTTAGAACAAGACGCCTATAAAAAATTACAAGAAAGATTTGAAAATATTGAGAAAAACTTAAACAAAAAAATATCACATTTTTATAATGCTTCTGAGGACATAGTTCCGTTAAGCGAATGTAAACCCAATTCGTTAATCGTTTTTGATGATTGTATTTTGGAAAATCAGGACGTTATTAAGGAATATTTCGTAATGTCTCATCACAAAAACATATCTTGTATCTATCTTTCCCAATGCTTTTCAAAGGTTGATAAACAAGTTATAAGAAATAACCTGAATATGTTGTGTATTTTTAAGCAAGATGATCACTATTCGAGAAAGATTTATAACAATTATGTGGGATCTGATATGAGTTTTAACCACTTTATTGAGTTATGTGATAAAATTTGGAAGGAAGACTACGGATTTTTAACTATTAATCTAACTTTGAAGCCTAAAAATGGTAAATATCTGAATAAATTTTCTAATATAAACGTGTGATAATCTAGTTGTTTTCATGTTTTTACGTTCACGTTCCACGTTCACGTTCATGTTTCACGTTCATGTTTCACGTTCATGTTTCACGTTCACGTTTTTACGTTCCACGTTTCGTGTTCTCGTTTCGTGTTCACGTTCCACGTTCACGTTTTACGTTCCACGTTCACGTTTTTACGTTCCGTGTTCACGTTTCGTGTTCACGTTTTCCACGTTCCACGTTCACGTTTTACGTTCCACGTTCACGTTTTTTTTTTCCACCGTTTCCCCACGTTCACGTTTTACGTTCCGTGTTTCTCGTTTTCGTGTTCACGTTTCCACGTTCCACGTTTACGTTTCAAAATTTTCCTAAATAAATGGCGAACGTAAACTTCAGAAGAAGCAAAAAAACTAGATCAAATAGAAAAGAAATTAATCAAAGAATTTAAAGAACAGATTCGAATTGATGAAAAAGAACAAGAATTTATTCAAAAAATTAATCAACCTGTAACATCTGCAATAAAAAAATGTTGAGGGCAAAATTGAAAATGTTTTAAGCGATAATCAAAATTTGATGAATTTGGTTCCAGTTGTACGACAATTTGCTGATATTTCGATACCAGAATCTGAGTTTGAATTGCCAAAATTACCATCTTTCAACACCATTTAGACCTCGAATCATTGAAGACTCTACCATAGTTGAACCAATAAGTCCTGGAACAACGGATATAATAATTGGTGGTGAAATTGGTAAAAAAATTTCTTCCTAGAGCAAAGGATGATAAATTTGGTTTGTATTGGGACAGAAAAAAGAAAAGTTTTATGATTGGAAATTTGCCCGTGAATTTTGAGCATAATGATATCATTATTAATGAAAAAACATATGAAGGAACTCAAGGTTTATGGAGATTATTAACAGGCACTGATGTTCCAAAAGGACGGTTTATATTCTGAAGAAGACTTGAAAAAGTATACTGAAATTTTTATGGAAATCTGATTCAATTTACAAAAATAATGATCCATCAACTAAGAAACCAAAGTCAAGTAAAGGTAAAAAATATCTCAATTTGATTAAACCAATTTGGGAAAAAAGAATCGAAGGATCAGGTGTGAGAAAATACAGTGATAATAAGATTGAATACAGATATATCGACGATTTGACAAAACTCGATGGAATTATTAATTATATTTATGCTCAAGAAAAGGCTGGAAACAACAATTTTTTGAACGAAAAGAAAGCGATTAAAGATTTTATTTCGAACAAACTTGACGAAATGATTGAAAAACCTGATGGAATTAAATATTTAAAACGAGTTTTGCCGGCAATAAGTTCATCTATGATTGAGGGTAGTGGACTTTTGAATGATTTTATCAACAATTTACCTTTTGAATTACACGTACCAACTTATATCTGGGGCCTGGCACAAAACTCGAAAAAAGACTAAAAAGAGGAGATCCTGGTATAAATAAATTAGATCAAGCTGCTATGGAACACGATATTTTTTATGCAAAACATAGAGACACAAATTCCAGACATATCGCAGATAAAGTTTTGCAAGATAAGGCAATGGATAGATTTTTATCAAAAGATGCTAGTTTAGGTGAAAGATTTGTTGCGCTTTCCAACAGCTGGAGCAATGTTTTTGAAGAGAAAACTAGGAATGGGAATCGAAGAGAACTTGAAATTTTAACTATATAAATGGAGGTGAATGTAAATTTCAGCAAAAATCAGAAAGAAAAAAATAAAATCCGCTTTTAAGAAAAAAAATACCCGTTAGTATTCAATTTAAAATAGATCAACTAAAAAAATGGCGAAGATAAGATATTTTTAACAAATAGACAATACAATAAACTCGAAAATACATAAGAAAAACAATAAAGGAAACCAGAATAGAATTTTCTTATAAATCAGTTGAAAGAACTCAAAAATGGTGGACTTTTGAAAGATTTATTAGATTTTGGAGAAAAATATTCCAGTTGTTAAAAAATGTTGTTCCTTATGTTCGTAAAGCTGCTCCAATCGTTAAAAAGGATGTGATTCCTATTGTTCAAAACATTTTAAATTGGTTAGATAAAGAGTTGGAAGATGTTACAGGATCTGGATTAGATGAAAAAACTTTGAATTACGTGAAATCAAACATTGAAAAAAAAAATTTAAACCTTTAACATTCGGGGAATTGGAAGAAATCTGCAAAAATATTAAACATTTTAGAGGAATCTTCATGAGAGATACATTACCTGAAAAAGTTAAGAAATTTGAATGTGGAATTGTGAATTTAGACTCGATTTATGGGAAGTGGAACGCGTTGGATTTGTTATTATAAAAATGATAAGAATGCATTGTTATTTTGATTCGTGTGGAAGAATTGAGGACAAACCACCTATAGAAATTGATTAAATATTTGAAAAAAATCAAGCGTCTACTACAATGATTCTGATTCAAGACTATAAAGATCCCCCAATTTGTGGTCATTTATGTGTTTTTGTGTTGAATGAAACTGAGTAATGGTAAAGATTTTAAAGAAGTTGTAAAACAAATTATTGCTTAATAAATATGGATTCACAAAATATTTTTGACGTATTTGGAACACAAAATTATTCAAAATGTAGATAATAGTTTGAATTTTGATAGTTTGAGAAATGAGTTTGATAACAAGTTAGAAAATTTTATTACAAAACCTTCCAGATTCAGATATGTTTGCTGTCGAGATTGAAGATTTTAAAGCAGAATATGATAACAAACTTGCAAATTTCATGAGTTCAAAATGAAGTTGCTGATAAAATAAAAAACATTGGAAAAAAGAAGTTGATGATGGTGTAAAAAAATTATTTACCAATTTAATGTCTCATATCGAAAAAGCTGATAAAATTACTGAAGCGATCAAAGTTGAAAAGAATTATGTTAGTTTGGCTAATAAGAAAAGAATTGTCGGTGTTCGACCTGGTATTGACAAACATGATGTTGTTGTTAAAGAACAAATTTTAAAACCTCTAAAATTATCAGAAAACATCGATATTGTTGATTTACATGATCCGAAATGTTAAAAATGCCTTAGATTTTAAAGGAAAAAGAATTAGCAGTGTTAGTAAAGGAATTAATCCATTTGATGTTGTTGTAATGATTCAATTAGAAGATCCTATTAAAATGTTTAATGAACTAAAACAAAATTATGAGAATCATAAAACAGCATGTTAAAGATTTTACAACAGAAGTCTATGAAAAACTTGATGAAAGAAGTAAAAGATCAGTAGACGATGTTTGGTGAAATTAATGAAAAACTTACTAAATTTAAAGAGTCTTTTGATAAGTTTAGTTTAGATGCTACGAAAACTTTTGAGAATATTGGTCATAATTTGTTGAAATACAATGATTCTTATGCTGTCAAATTTCAAAAATTAGAAGAAAACTTTAATAAATTTAAAGAAGATGTTGTTATAAGTTTTAGAGCCATCGACATCAGATTTAATGGATTAGGCGGCTATGATGACAAAATTTCTCCTTTATAAATGGCGCTCATAATATTGTGTGAGGTGTAAGGCAAAAACTGCAACAAATGATATAAAATATTACGCAAATATCAATGGAGTTAAAATAATTTCTGGAAAATGTGCTGAATGTAACGCAAAAAAGAGCCAATTTATAAAAAACATTGAAATTTTTTCTTAATAAATAGAGATGGCGGGACATTACAGTGCTTTCGATCTTTTTATCATGCAACACGAAAGAGATTTGAAAAAAGAACATTGGGATGACATTTCTCAAAAATATGAATTATCCGAAGATATGATGAGATTATACGTAAACAAAATTGAATTGGTATAAACATTGCTAAATATCAAACTTTATCATCAGAGTTCATTCAAGAAAATATACATTATCAATTAAAAGATCATATGTCTGTTCTTTGTCTCTATCAACACTTGAGTATAAAGTTTTTGGATGAAAATAAAGATACAGTTGATTGGAACAATATTATAGATAGCGGTTACTATCCTGTGCAAATTTTATTGAAATATGTGACCGAGATCGCAAAATTTAAGGAAGAGAATCCTGAATATGACGAAGTAGATCATTAAAAATGACTCTAATCTTTATAATTATTTTACCTAAAATTTATATCTTTTCTTATAAAAACGTACATTAGATCGATGAAAAAATGATACACGATGTTTAAAATTTCTCTTTATTAAATGGTGGACTACAGAAAAGTATGCTAGTGATATTGAAAGGGCGGAGTTTAAAAATTTCTATCCAATTAGTAAACAACATTTGAATGAACCGAATAAAAGAACTGAGTTTAAATATTGATTTTGGAGATAAATTTTTGCTCGTCTAACTTCCAGTTTTATATTTCTGGAACTTTAACAAAACAAGATGGTCAAGCATATCTTGGAAACTGATAATGTTATAGATTAATCGATAATTTTATACCGTTTTTATTTTCTAAGATTGAAGTTATAGAAAAAATCACAATAAATTGATTAGAAGAAGTCGAAATAAACTGATGGCCAATTAAGGCACTATTAAAAGGAAAACCATTTGTTTATTCCAAAAGTAATGTTATTTTCAAACAGTTTTGAAATCACACTTTTAAATTTGGGAACAATTTGAAAAGCGGTCGGTGATTTAGCACATTTCGGGCTTAGGGATTTTTTGAGAAAAATGTTACTATTCCGATCTAATAAAGGAGGATTTTATCTAAAGTTTTATAAGGAGCTTGTGAAAGACGATGATGTGGATTCTGAAGGGACTGCAACTGGAAATGTTATGGCCCTTGTTGATGGCAAAAATTACAATTAACGTGTTTTTCATTAGAGTTCCAGAATGATTGATTACAAAACCACGAGTTAAAATTCTGTTCAGTATGATTGATGAAATTATAAAAATCTTCAAAAAACATCACGTTTAAATTTCTAGTTTTCAAGGTTTTAGCAAGGGGATTTGGGAAAAACTATTGTTATCCTTTATGGAAAAATTTCAATTCAGTTTTTATTAGGTTTCAAAAGATAACAAAAACCCCGAAAAAAATTTCAGTTGATTTAATTAAAAAATTCCCAAAAAATTTAATTTCTTATTTCCAGATGAAAAAAATTTAACAATTTTTTGTTTTTTTCAAATATTAATAAAAATTATCAAATTTTAAAAGTTTTACGTAAAATAAAAAGAACAAACCTAAAGTTTTTGGGTGCCTTTTTATGTAAAAATACGAAAAATTTGAAAATTTCTTTTAAGAACGAAATTTTATAAAATTTTCCTGGCTTTACAAAGCCATTGTATAGTTGTTTTTCAAAAAATTTTTGTATAAGTGTTAAAAAAATATAGGAAATTAGTAAAAACCGATTTTACAATTTCACCATAATTTTATAAAACACAGAACTGTTAAAAATTGTTAAAGAAATATAAATTATTAAAGATTTTAAAATAGTGATAAGAAAATTTATTTGGGTTGGCCGAGGAATTTTAAAAATACTTTTAAAATTTAAGAACCATATAAAAATTTTATTAAAAAAGTCCAATTTTTTTCATTAAATTTAAAAATATTTTGCTTGAAAATTTTGTTTTTTCCTGAAATTTTAATAAATCGCCTTTTTTAAGTTTCAATTTTTGAATAATTTTTTTATTTTTTATGAAATATTTAAAAATAAAATTTCCTTGGAAATTAATTTAAAAATTTAGTTTTTTTATATGTACCATTTTTTTAAAGGAAGTAGTATTTTAGCAAAAGGTTAAAGAAATAGGGAAAAATTATTTAAAACTTGGTTTTTCAGTTTAAAATTTGGAAAACCTTTAAATTTTAAATAAATTCATCCCTTATTAAATTCTTAATTACTCCGGGGAAAAAAAGCAAAAATTTTCAATTTTAAGAAAAAAAAAATTTTTATTATTTGGGAAATTCAAATTTTTTCCTTTAAAGAAAAAGGTGGGTTAAATAAGTAAAAGAGTGATTTCTGTTTTTTTAAAAATGAATGTTAATTTGTTTATATTTAAAGAAATCTTTATTTTAATAAATTTGGGGAAAAAACGAAGAATTTGAAAAGTTGCTTTAAACTTTAAAAAATTTTATTTGAGTAATTTTTCATATTTAATTTTTGTTTTAAATTTTTTTTAAATTGGATTTTTCAAAAAGGGGTTAGAAATTAAGACTTAAATGAGCAAAAAAGGTCATTGTTCAGGCGTGAGCAACCAAAGTTAAGGTTAGTGCCAAAGCTTTTACAGTTTAATAAAAGGTTTATCAAAGTTGGTAAACCCTCTCATAAACAACGTATCAAATTATTAATTAATAAAATATTTAACCTTTTTATTTCCCTTAAATCCTTGAATTAAGAGATATCCCAAACAGCAATAAAAATTTTTGTTTTGGTATAACCAAAAAAATTAAAATTTCATTATTAATTTTATTTTCTAATAATCAAAAATTATTTTTTCCTAAAAAAAAATTTATTTTTCGAAAACTTTAACATAGACAAAATATCTAATTTATTGACAAGAATGTAATTTTTTATTACCTTTTTGTTATTTAAACATTTTTAAATTTAAAAGCAGAGTTAGTTTAAAATTATTTTAAAAAAATCTTTTTTAAATTAAAGTTAATGCCAATTTACAATGTTAAATTGGCAGAAATTATTCTTAAAAATTTATTTTTTTTAATTTAATTTTATGAAGACTAAACCTAAAATCAATTAACTTCCCATTAAAAAACCAAAATTTCAAAATTTTAATATAAAGGGTTTAAAAAATCAACAAAGTCAATTTAAACAGATATAAAAATTTTTAATTATTCCCTTGAAATGAATTTTTTCCCCAAAAATACTTAAGGGGAAATATCTCCCCGTTTTTTAAGTTTTTTTCCCATAATCTTTCAATTTTGATAAATTTTTTACCCATTTTAAATTTTAAATTATAAATTTTTGTAAATTTAGAAAAAATTTAAATTAAACTTTAAAGATGCGGGTTTTTCTTAATTTTGGGGATTCTGATAATTTAAATTCTTATTTCCGTTATAAATTTTAAATTATATTATTCCAAACAAAATTTCTAAGAGATTTAATAAATGCTCAAGAAAATTTATAACAAAACCATAATTGGAATTTTTTCATTCTATTATGTTTTTACAGATATAATTTTCCCTTTTAAAAAGTATTTTCCTTCATTAATTTTGGGAAAATGTTTGTGGCACTTTACCTATTTAAATATAAGATGGCAACTTAAAATTATGAAAAAATTTAACAACTTATCAGTTAAATCTATTTCAATTTAAAAACATATTAAATAAATACCTAACGATCTAAAGCGCCAGAAATTTAAAACATTACAAAAACATATGGTAACCGGGTTTTCCCCCCTCCACCCAAAATTTGAATTTTTAATAAATTTTTGAATCGGAGTGAATACAGCTAACACTCCGGGAAAAGGTTTACCTAAAACAATACCTTAGTTTGGGTACAATATCCCTGCTCGGAGGACAATAAATTTTCAACCCAAATTTCGAGGGGCCAAAACCCATGTCACTAGGGGGAAAGATTATCTCCTTTTCTCGGAAGTTCAAAAAAATTGACGGAAACAAAAGATTCCTATATGATTTAAAAATTAAAGGGGAAAATTTTTCTGTGCATACGAATTTATTTAAGAAACTTGGGAAAGTAAAGTACATGGTTATCCTTTAGCCCTTTGTTTTAGTCTTTTAATTTATTTTAAAAATCTTAAATCCGCTTAAAGTTTTGGTTGATGTTTCGTAAATTTAAATTAAAAATTTTTATTTTTTTAAAATGATTCTAATTATATTTAAAGATTTGGGGGTTTCATTTTTAATGGCTTACTATGCTAAATGAAATATAAGATTAAAAAAATTTTACCTAATGGTGAAATAATTCAAATAAATAAAATACCTTTTTCTTGAGGGAAATTTGATTAAGGACAATATTTACATAGTTACATATTTTAATTGTAATAAAGGTATAAAGTGGTATTTGTCTTTTGGGCCCAAATCAGTAAACCTTTAAATGAATCTCAATTATTAGAGGGGAAATTTTTAATTGCATTTCAAAAAGGCTATTGAAATATAAAAAATTTTTAAAAAAGTAGCTTAATAGTGCAAATTGCCAAAAATTTCTCGCTTCTAAATTTTTGAAAATTTAACCGCCGCATTTTTAGCAGAGGGAAAATAATATAGGTTTAATTGCAAATTTTCCGCAAGATTAAAAATCTTAACCTCGCAGAATAACTAAGGGTATTATCATTAATAAACCAAAAGAAATTTCGAAACACAAAAAAATATTGAACCACATTTTTTCCCCTGGCCAGATTTAAATTCCTAAAAAATTTTTTTTGAATAGGTTCCCCTAAATGTTGTTTTAAATTTTCTATTCCCTTCGTCAAAGTAAAGGCTTGGGTTTTTAATAAACGTAAAAGTTTAAATTGGAATGATTTTAATTTTTTCATATCTTGAAAAACGCTGATCTTTTGGTCGTCCAAAATGTAAATTTAATTATTTAAGTTTTTCCAAATACTCTAGGAATTCGAAAAAATTCAATTAACAACAAAAATATTCCATAGTTTGAGAACATTTTTAAACTCATTTAAAAACAAATAGTACTGTTTGGCAAAAACAAAAAGGAAATGACACTCACAATTTATAAAAACGTTCCCCTACGCCCTATTCAAATTATTATTTATTTGGGAATATTAAACTAAATATTCGATTCCAAAAATGATTAATGAATAAAAAGATTCACTTAATGGAACTTACATTTTGGAAGTAAAAAACAATTTAGTTCGGAATAGGAAAATGTAATAAAATAATTTGCAATGTAAGTTAAAAAAATAAAAGTGTAAGATAAAAACAAGATCCCCCTATGGAAATCAATCGAAATATGGGGGGTATTTATTTGGGGGCCCAAAAAAAATACGATTTGGGGGATTAAGAAAAAAAAACCCCCCCCGGGGCTTTTAAAAATGACTTTTTTATGGGGCAACTATTAAAAGATTTTGATCCTTAAAGTTTAAAAAACAAAATTTACTATTTTCCCAAAAATTTCCGTAACTCTTAAAAAAAAAGGTTTAGATTTCCAATTCTTTAAAATTATTAATTTAAAAAATTTAAACCGGGGTTTTGATAAATTTAAAATTAGGGTTTAAGAGTGTTTTTTAAAAATATTTTGAAAGGAATTCTCTATTTAAATATTAACAAATACATTTCGTTATGACCATATTTCTAAATTAATTTTTTTTTGAGAAAATAAACGGGACTACTGAAAGTATTAGGACAGCATAACTTTTTACCGAAAGGGTTTAGAAAAGATTGGGTTAAAATGGTTTTATCTGTTTTACAAAATATTAAAAAATTTACAACACGAACCAAAAAAAGGAAAGGTGCTTTTTTTATTGCTTAAAACCTTTTGTTAATATTTCGATTATAAGAAATAATTTAACTATGTAAAGTGGATAAAATAAAGTTAAATTTTTGGGCATTGCAGTAATTGGTGATATTTAAGTAGTTATTAAAAATTAATCATCTCTGAAAAGTCACAAAACGAAGGAAAAATTAGTAAGTCGGGGTAATTTTCCAACAATTTAAAAGGGAAAAGGGCTAAGGGGCCTACGTAGGTTGTTGGGATTTAATAAACGGATTTAAAATAAATTTAGCCTTAAAGGTTAATAATAATTCTTTTTAAAATTACATTTCTCTTTTTTTATAATCGGCAGAAAATAATTTTATAAACGGGGAAAAATAAAAAATTAAAGATTTTAGAAATATTAAGGTCATTGGGGATATTTTAACAAAAGGATAAGTTAGAAACTATTATGTTTAATAAATTTATAATTTTTGTGAATTTCCGCAGGTTTAATGCTGCACAAAATTAACTTTTTGGAAGTTCAAATTTTAATATATAAAAAATACAAATTTTAGAGACTGTTAAAATTAACAAATTTAAATTGAAAATGCAGATTTTTTTAAGATTATAAGACAATTTTAACATAAAATTTCTATTTATTAAGAAATTCTGTGAAAGTGCTATTTTAATTAAATTTTTTTTTTGCTCTTTGGGATTCCAGTTATTACAAAATTTGGTATGTAATGGGGATCTGTGTTTGAAAATATTTTTAAAAAATAATAAATTTAAAATATATTTAAATAGAAATATCAAAGTTGGTCAAAAAAAGCGAAGCCTACCAGTTTTCATAAAATAGAGCAAGGGTAAAGGGAAAATTTAAAAATAGAAAAATGCTTTACTAAAAAAAAAGTTTCAAACTTAGAAATTTTTCTACCAGAAGACATTAATAGGGGGTTTTTTTAAATTTAATAAAGTTTAACACTATAATTGGAAAACAGGCTTCTTACCCCCCTATGGAAACTTGCCAGGGCTCAAGTAAAAATGTATTCCCCTTGAAAATTGTTAAACCCTAAAAAATGGTAAATTTCTTGTTGTGTCTTTTCTTAAATGTTCTTTCTTTATAATTTTTGGAATTTATTGGTAAATTTCAAATTTTCTAATAAAATTCAAAATTAAGGTTTAAAAATAATAAACTTAAAAACCTATCTTTATTATTACTTTAAATATTTAGTAAATATATTATGTATATAAAAAAAAGAAAAGGGATTTTTCTTTTAGCAAAATTAGTAATATAAAAAAATTCTACAATTAAATCAGGGACGGGGTCAAATTTAGTTTAATTTTTCGACCGAAAATTTAAGTATTAATTTACATGTATTTTTAAAAAATTTAAAATCTAATTTTGGCCAATTACTTTTAATATGTTCAATTAAATTCTTTTAGCTTTAACTTTAAAGTATGCACTTTAAGAAAAATTTCAGTTAGGAACAATTTTTTTTATTCTAGATAAAAATCTAAATATATAGAAAAGGTTATGTGGTTTTGTTTGGAATATTATTATACTAATTTAAGAATTTAACAAATTAATGTAACTAAAGGGTTAAAATTATAAAGCCCATAATTTTAAAATTTCCTTTAGCCCAAAATTTTAACAAGCAATTTAGTTTCCAATTTTAAAAAATTTATTAAAAAATGAATAAAGTTTTCCTTAATTAAATTATGCTTATTTTATAATTATATTCATTTTAAACAAACTTTTTTTTTAATTTAAGTTTTTGATTCATGTCTAATTACTCTTGTTAAAATGCGTTGATTTGTATTAGATCTAATAAAGATTTGATCTTTGGTTGTTATCACTTAATAAGGAAAAGTCAAAAATCAAACAAACGTTTTACGTTTAAAGGGTTTACAAAAGCATTGTGCCGCCCTCATTATTGACATAATTTTTGTCTCGAAATTTGGTTCTAAAGGGTTAATAAGGCAATTAACTGTTTAAAAAACATTTTAATAAATTTGGGAAAATTTTTTTTTGCCAAAGTTTGCTTAGTTTTTCCACAATAAAACCCATATGTAAAATAACTATTAAATTTAAAACCCAAAAAAATAAATCTCTTTACTTCCCTCTCCAAACTTTCCTTTTTAAAAATTAGAGTAAAGATTTTATGACATCCAAGTTTTTCCTTTCTAATTACAAATCCCCTAAAGGTTTTTGCGGATGTTGAAAAATTTGGTTGAAATTACACGTTAAATGTGGCGCCAAAAGGATTTTGGGGTTTATCCTAAAAGGTGAGCAAATAAACGTTTTAGTGAAGCAAAATTTTAAAACTCTATGCAGTTCTAAATTTTTTATTATTTCCAAAGCCATCTATACTCCATTGTAATATTAAATTAAATTAAATTTTAAATTTTTAATTTAATAATTTAAATGTTTTCATAACAATTAACAGTTATTTGGTTTTTGTTTATCTTTAAACCAGATGATAAGGGATGAATTGTTTGATTAACTTGGTTTTAATGAAGCTTTTAATTATGACCCATAATGAAAAAGAGCTATATTATGGTTTTATACCCGATTTTTTGCTTTATAAATAAGAAAATAAATGTGTATTTTATTAAATAAAAAATTTTATTGCATTTAATCTATTTGTTAAAAAAGCCCAAACCCTTTAACCATAGTAATTTTCCCCCCCCCTAAAAGAAATTCTAAATGAAGCTAAATTTTTCAGTTGTAGTATTTTATTGTTTTTGCTTAAATTGAAAAAGGGTATTTATTAAATTTACGTAAATTTCTAAATATTTACATTTTAGCAATTGGTATAGAAAAGGGATATTTGGTTTAATATAAAAATGAAAAATACACATAAATTCTTTAAACGTAATTTATATTTAATAATTATTAAAGTCTTTAATTGTGATCAGTATAATTAAGTGCTTAAGGAAATTTTAATTAGTAAAACCAAACCATAAGGGGGAATTCAATTCTGTCTTTATTACCAAAGGATGTTACTATCAACCTAATTTTTTTAATTGTCGCAAAATGTGTTGTAAAAAAGATTTCAAATTTTTTCCCCTCCAAAGTCGTCATTTAATTTTATTTCTTCCGTTTTCCCGGGGAGCTTATTGTTTTTTAAGGTTATTTAAAGGGTCTACTCATTATAGATGTTCCCACATCAATTTAGTTTTCTATAAAAATGAACTGACAAATTCTCGTATTTTTGGTCAGAACTCCTTTTAAAAAAAAAGTTTTATAAGGCGATACCATCTTAAGCAAACTTTCGTAAAAATTAGATTCGTTTACTTTACGCCCTGGTGTGAAGTTAACAATATAAATAAAAATCTGATATTTTGTTTTTTTAGGGGGAAAATAAATATTTTAAATTGCTTTTATGTTTCAATCAGTTAATTAAAAGAATTCCTTAAACAAAGCCCTTTTTTTATGAAAACTTTTAAAATTTATTTTTAATAAATTTTAATTTAAAAAATCGGAATTTCCATTCCTTTTTTTTTACGAATTTTAGGGTTTAAAAATTTTTAATAAAAACATGGAAAATTCTAGTTTTAAAAATACACGTTAAGCCATCCTTGTTTTTGATTATTGTTTTAGTTAAAGAAAATATCATATCTATTTGCTCCATTTAAAATTATTTTAAAGAAAAATATTCTTTATTAAAAATATTTTTATTTTGGGATGAATTTATATTTTAATGTTAATACATTATTTTTTTAGATTTTTTGAAAGAAAAACCTTAAATTATTATTGTTAAATTTTGATTATCCATAATTTTAATATTTAAATCCAAAAATTTTTTTGTTTTTCTTAAAATCCTATTCCTCATCTAGTTAAATGTTTTGAAAAACCCTAAAATTATTTATTATAAAAATTTTTTAAAATTTTAATAAAATATATTAAATTTTATTTATTTAAAAGAAAATTTTATTGATTTATTAAAAATTTTATTTGTTTTTTTTCACTAATTTTTTTATAATGCAATTGTAAAAGCTTAAATATATTCAATTTCTTAATTTTAATTGTGGATCAAAAAGCATTAAATAGCTCTCCCCAATTATTGTTAGTGAATTTTGAATTAATTATTACAATTTAAGATATAAGAACAATGATTATTAAGTAGTATTAATTAACTAAATTTTTTTAATTTTAATTTTGGGAAATTTTAATTTAGATTTTTAATAATTTTAATTCATTACAAAATCCACTGTTAAAAATTATTTAAAATTTTTTGAATTTTAAATTTTTGTTAAAATAAATTAAAAACTTATTTTTAATTTTTTCTTAAAATTTTAAAAATTTCTATAAATTTTCAAAATTAATAAAATTTAAACCACTTTTATAAATTTTTTTTTAAATCTTTCTTTATATAATATTTAAAATTATTTAACAGGGTGACAAATTTCCAATGAGAATTTTGAATTCAGTTTTATCAATTGTTACAATTTTTAAACAAACCCAAATTAAAGAAAACAAAAATTTTTAAAGATTTGCAAATTTAACATTTCCCTTAGTTTAATAAACATTTGAAGATAAAGTTATATATTATCTCCAATATAATTTTATATATTATTGAATCTACATTACCAATTAATGAATAACCTTGGAAAAATGAGGATTAAAAATTTATTTTTAATGATGTTCGATTATATCCGTAAAGAAATTAATTCTTTTTACCCAATTTTATTCCCTCAAAACCCTTCGCAGAATATAAAAAGTTGTTTAAAAAATTTTAATCTCCCTTTAGAATAATTTCTTTTTGTTGTAACAAATATTTGGTCTTATAAAAAACTTTTAGCACCCCTTTTTTAACTCTTTTTTTTTAGTAAATATTTTTTTTAATTATTTTATAATTTTAGTTTCTTAAAATTTGTAGGGAAATTTTTTTAAAATAAGTAGGGCTAATATACCTATATCATTATTTTTTTTGATAATAAAATTATAATGGAATAAAAAAAATTTTAGTGAATTTCTATTTTTTTTTAAACCATTTTTAATGTCTTTTTAAATAATTACCAAAACCTAAAAAATATTCATAAAAATGCAAATTAATTTTAAAATTAAGAGATATTATTTTACTTAAAAAAACTATTTGTTACTATACATTTTAAATTTAAAATGATTTAAAATTAGATTTTAAAATGTTTATAACATCTTACAAAATTTTTCTTTTTTTAAAATAAGAAAATTTTATAAATCTTATATTACATATTAATTTTAATACTTATTTAATGAAATAAATCAAAAAAAAAAAATCTAATATATATTATAAAACTATTTATTTGTACCAAACTTGAGTTTTTTAACCTAATTATGTTAAACATTCCTTTTTAAAAGTTTTTACATGAATCGATTGGTTTTTTCAAAAATAAAAAAATTTAAAAATTAAATAAATTATTTTGGTAAACTTCTTACTTACTTTTAAGCTTACATTGTAAATAAACAAAATAGAACAATTTTTAATTAAAACCTTAATTACTTTAGTCCCCATTTTTAAACCGTTTATTTAAAAGTCATTTTAAAAAGTTTTCCTCTTAAAGCATCTCACGTCTCGACCTTTTTGTATTTCCTTTGAAGGGGTTTTTTTGAATTTTCCCTAAAAAATTAACAAAAAAAAACCCTGCCCTTTTTTGAAAATCTTGAGTTGTTAATTTTCCTAAAAAGTATTGGAAATAGCAGAGTAAAGGTCAGAGGTTCCACGGAGAGTGTCTTGACAGGGCAGGGACCACTTGCGTTCTATAGTCGAGCGGCATGTTAAATCACGGTATTGAAAATAGCAGACTAAAGGTCAAGAGGTTCGCGGAGAGTGTCGTGACATGGATCACTTGCGTTCTATAGTAGAGCGGTATGTACAATGTCAAGCTCTAACATAGTATTTAAGATAAGGAATGTTTGGTACCAACATAATATCATGTAATATTCTAAATTGTTTTTTATATTTATGAATAAATCGGGAAACGATTGCATGCGTAAAATACATTTACTGGTTTATGATTGTAACATGAACATTATTGCTTTATCTCGGAAGTTTTCCCGGTACTACATTTACAATTAATTTATATTATAATTATTATTAGATCTATTTTTTTGTTTAAGATTTGAATAATCCCCACTTGAACATAAGGTGTAAAGTGACCTAACTGTAATATTAGGATTGAGTCTACAATGTACTATAATTGTAGGAAATTGTTAAAACCAACGAAACGCCATAGTTCATATATATCATTTAATATATTTATAACTAACTATATAATATATCACATCATGATTGAGCTAATATAGTACTGTGGACATTATGTAGCTTATTATAATGTATAATAATTATCTCTGGATTTTTATTATTACCATTTGTATAATTTTTTGACCATGATATTAGGTGAGGTAATTGACATTTAAAAGACCTTAGTACAGGTGAGTAAGACATATAAAAATACTATCTATAGTATCTAGTTTTTATTACCAGTTATTATTGTTATGTATCAGTAACACTTCAATGATATAGGCTATATGCTAGTCCTTTCACTTATTTAAATCAAAATAATACATACCTACCACTTCAAATTAAGAAAAAAATTATGAATTATAATTAACATACCCTACTTTCAGACTAAGAGAAACAAGAGTTCGTAAAAGTGCTAAAAGCTATTTTGTCTAAGAACCTAGGTGCAGTTGTTACAATACAAAAAGTCAACCTATTCTTCATTTAGGTAGATTGAAAAATGTTCTTTAAAACATTTATAGTCAGCCGCGATAGTTTTGTTGGAAATAAAAGTTTGAGGGTATAAAACGAACCCTTAAGTTTTCTTGCTGACGGATATAATCACGTACATCATTCAAAATACAAGTTTTTACATCAGTCAGGCTGGCAAAAAGGAAATTAATTCAGCATAATTTGGCTAAGTGTAGACTTCAAAGATACTATGGAAAATTCTATATTTGGAGATCCATCATCATACAAACCTCTTATCTTTGCAGATGTTTCATTCAGAACTTCATGTAGAATGTTAAATTCTGCAAATGCTCTTAATCTAGATTGTTGTTTTCATTGGGTTGTTTAATAGCATTGTAACTATTAGATAAAAATGAATTGCAAAATTTGATACTGGAGAAACGGCTGCACCCGATGTTCCTAAGTCATTTTTAATATATTAATTGAACAGAATAAGATTTATAAGAAGAGGACTGTTATAAAAGTGTGTTGGGAAATTTTTGAATTCTGAAAAGTTATAGTATTTATGTTTTAAGAACCAAATTAAAGAGACATCAAGTGGTTTTTTACTTTTACACCTAAAACATTTGATTGCATATAAATTGTGTAAAATAATATTTTTTACAGTGATCTATCGGTAATGTAATGGTGAGAGTAACTACATAATCAATCTCTAACCGTTACTCTAAATTACCATAGTTACGAATTAAAAAAATGTAGTACACTAAATACTACATTATCAATCATTGTTCATTATATTCGTAGCATATTTGTGAAATTAATAAAATATACATAATTCACAATAACAAATTTAAATAAGGGAGAAGTACCTGTTAATGCCTTTGTTATTGCATCCCAAATTATAAATCTAAAGTAACATTACGAATACCTAATTTTAAGCTTATATCCTAATTTGTGCATTATATATTTTACTTAGTGTAATTAAAACTAACATGTAATATTTCTATAAAGAGAATCAATAATTACTTTCTGTTCAAATAGATCAAATAATCCATATTTTAATTGAAATATAAGGACATTTCTATTAATAAAATAAGTGTTTATGTTATTAAAACAATCATAACAGTAGATAGAGGAAATATGAGCCTATGTCTCAAGTAGTATATAAATATTTTATACTATCTGACGTTTAATGAATTAAAATTAAAGATCAATCAAATATTTAACAATATAATTTCATGTTTTTATCTAAATAAATACAATCGTAAAAAAATATCGTATTACGGATAAATTTGTACAAATCATCGCCAAAATAAATAATTTTTAATATAGTACATACCTTTTTCCTTTTTAATACATAATTTTACAAATGGTAGAAGAACGAAATAGTTATGCATATTTATCTTTAACTTAAAAAAAACAATATCCAGTAACAAGCCCCAGCAGTGCCGTATGGTGTGACAAATTGAATAAAACTGCCAGCCCCAATCTGTCTCGAGTGTTCCCATCTCTAGTTAAACAAGCAATTCTTTCAGACGCCGCGTCGTAAAAAGAAAAAGTAACCTGGCACATTGCCTGATTCATATTTAATTCAAATACTTTCTATAAATGCAAAGGTCAACGTTATACATAAAATAAATAGTGTCTCTTGTTTTAAGAGAATTGCTTTGAATGTAACTGTATGTTGAAATAAAATGCAATTTAATATTATTGGTTGAGCGGTAAATAAACACTAATACTCTAGATTTTGTTCATTTCTATTTCTGTAACTTTCACACCATGGCGTCACAGTGAACTGAAACTACATGTTTTTACGAATGTTTTTGAACTGTAACGAAACCTAATACTTGCCGTTTGAAGAAAACGTTATTTCTCTTTATCCGCACGATATACTGAAAAAACAGAAATATCGATTGAAATTTTGCTCACGCTTCATTTTTTCATTAGCAAAACTAAATTGAATGATAGTGAATGTCACTCTATGATGATGTATATGAGCGTTTTCAAATAATTTAACATTAATTTTATAAACAATAATGTCACCGAGAAAACGGAAGAAAAATTAAAATTGTTTTAAAGCTGAGGACGACCATATGCGAATGTAATAAATGAAATATTATACAACACATTATTCATGCAGATAAAAATTATAAAAACATTATGGTGAAAGTAAATGTTAAAGGTTAAAGACAATATTTGAATTCAGCTTATTTTCGCGTTGTAGTGTTTTCACTAATTCAAAATATTTAAGCAATGAAATCTATGAGCTGATCTCTTATTAAAAAAGAAGCAAAATTATTTAAATAGTAATATTAGATAAAAAAGTATATATGTGTACTTTGTTGCATTCTATAAGTATACATAATATATACTTTTTCTATAATATTGCTATATATATGTATATATGTATATAAATTTACCGTAGATTTAACAAATTATTTTTAATAGCAGAAACTTAAACACATACTACTGTATAAGTAAGCATTATTTAAGAATTTCAATTTATGGGGAGGGTAAATGTTATGGTAAATGAAGTTGGGCTATTAAAAAATCATTGTATTTAATCTATATTAAAATTTTTCAGTATGAATGGAAATTACAATCCTTATTCTTTCCTATGTTATTATAGCAAGAATAAAACAGGTCATATAGCCAAAAATATAGTTATTATACCTACTCCAGAAATTACTTTCATTCAAACCACTGTTTAATCAAACATTCATAGCGTGGCATGGTTGTAACGTCGTAAAAATAAAAAAAATAACTGCTATATCAATAGTTCATGAAAAACATAATTAAATATCTACAATCCTGAAAATAAAAATGAAAAAAAAAATAATAAATCATATAAATGGAGTATGGATGGATACGTGAGAATATAAGGAAAGTCATAACTCGCAGTCGGGCTTTTGAAATTTTGCTTCCTAAAACGAAAGTGTACCTTGTTGGATCAAGAGTAATCCGTGTGCCACATTTCCTGTGTATTTCCATCAAGAGGTGTTGCACTGACGCGAGGGGCAGAATAATAGAAAGAGAGAAAGACGGGATGACCTAAAATCTGTTGACTCTAAAAATAAAATTGTATTAGTCTTTGGAAAAAGAGGAACCTGTACACAGAGATTAAAGTTAGGGGTTTTACGTCAATAGTTATCATACATATAGGATTAAAGTCGGACCGACAAACAAAGAAACATTGGCACAAAAGGAAACATTTCAAATAATACTTAAAATGTTATATTGGAAGTTTATCTGTATTATAAAGCTGTTTAGAATTGCCTTTAATATTACGTGATAAACAGCCATTCATGCTCAATAAATTGAGGGCGGGGCCAGCACTGATTTAGTTTGTGTGCTTTCGTAACTCGGCTGTCTGAAATGTTTGGACGTGTTTCCTTAATTAATGATTGAAAACCCAAAGATTAAATCATATTATGTATATACTAATAAAATAATGATTTTTTAAACAAAGTAATAATGAAAATCAATAATTCTTATACCATTTAATCATAAAGCGTTCTGCTTTAAATGATTATATAAATATAAAATAAGCAATACATTTAATTATAAAGGAAAACTTTATGATCATTGGTTTTTAATAAGGATTGTTATTTGAATTATGGAAAGGTAAAGTGCCTGCTCAAGAATCGGGCTAATGGCCATCTCTTCTGACGATTATGCGGTCTTTTATTTTATATAAATCTTTATGATTATCATGTACATTTGTTAGATATTCTAAATAAACTTATATATATATATACACACACACACACACACATATATATATATATATATATATATATATATATATATATATATATGAAATAATGAAATAATGAAATTTATTCCTTTAAAAGTACGCATACAAATACAACTTAATCATAGGAATATAAGTTGACCACAGTATCCAGTAATTGTGGCCAACGATAATTAATTTAAGAAAATTACAATGTAAACAATTAATTTGTGAGTCCAGCAACAAATTAAAAACTCGCACTCCGTGGCGCCTGTGTTAAATTGAGGAACTAAATATTATAATATTACATTATATGACAAAAGAAAAATTACAAACTTCTTACTTTAATAACTAATATAGGTCTACATGCTTGTACCGTACATTATAAAGACTCATTACAAAGTACATATAAAAACAACTTAAGTGAGCAGATAGTAGATTTAGAATATACATAGATGTAATTAATTATACAAGAGTAGCATTTAGAAAAGACACGTCATCATATGAAAATAGCCAATTTTTTATTTGAAGTTTTAAGAAAGATTTCAAGTTGGAACATGATTTAATATGAGGTGGCAATTGATTAAAATACTTAGGAGCAATATACTGAAAAGACTGTTTAAAATTAGATTTGTTGACTTTAGGTAATCTAAATATTCGTTGTAAATTACTTCTTGTTTGGTAAGACAAGGTTTTCTGTACCAGTGTTGCCACTTCTAATATAAAAGATTTTTAAAACTTTGTAAACAAACAAATGGTTAATGGGTAATATTTTTAGATGACAAAACAAAGGGTAGGCGCTCTCTCTTTTGTGACAGTTGAGTATTACTCTTATAATATGATTTTGGGATACTCTGAGTTTTTTCCAAATAGTTTTTAAAGGTTCCCCCCCAGCATTGCACACCATATTGTATCCTGGAATCAATTAGAGCAAAGTAAATAATTCGTAATAGACTGGGTTCACAGAAATTCTTCAAATAATAAAAAGTTCTGATTGAATATTTGATTTTCTTATGTAATAATGAAATGTGATGATTTTGCCAATTTAAATTTTCGTCTAAGTTAATACCCAAGTACTTAAAACTAGTATTTTTTTCTATCACTTCACATTTGCAATCTTTCGACAAACAGTTAAAATTGTGCAGAGTTAACCCTGCAGGAAATTCAAAACTATTAACTAAACTAAAATTCACATATCTTGTTTTCTTAACATTAATTACCATTTTGTTTACAAAACACCATGACCTTAATAGTTCTAAATCCTTATTTATATTTACCCAGATATCATAAATATTTTTCTCTGAATAAAAAAAAGCAATGTCATCTGCAAAAGCACTGTTTTAACCTTGAAAGGGTAATTCGAGTAAATCGTTTATAAAAACTAAAAATAAGGTAGCCGATAGCACCGATCCTTGTGGCACACCAGCTTGGACAGTTAGTGGTGCGCTAAATTGATCTGCAATTTTGACTTTTTGGACTCTATTACTTATAAAACTATTAAACCAATTGAGTGCAGTTCCCCGTACTCCAGCTGCTTCCAATTTAGATAGTAGTATATTATGATCGACAAGATCAAAAGCTGTTTTGAAGTCAATAAAAAGACCCGTTACTTTTTTGTTCGTGTTGAAATTGTTGTAAATATTTTCTGTAACCGATAGCAACGCATCTTCTGTTCCCATTCCTTTCCTAAACCCATATTGAGACGGGCTGAAAAACGTTATGCTGTCTAAATACTTTACAAGTCTGGTCTTCATTATTTTCTCAAATATTTTAGAGAATATGGATAATAGACTGATTGGTCTTATATTGTCAATTTTAATAGATGAATTATTTTTAAATATTGGAACAACAGTACTAATTTTTAATTTTATCAGGAAAAACGCCGTTCTGAAAGCTTAGATTTATAATATGAACCAAAAACTGGAGCAATCGTCTCCGCTGTCTTTTTTACGAGGTTTACGGAAATGCCATCAAATCCAGTAGATTTTTTGTTTTTTTAAACATTTAATAGTGATCAAAAACTTCATTTATATTAGTTGGCGCTATGAAAAAAGAGTTGTGACGTTGTCGGTAATGCCCCCGATGGTAGGCTGATAGCGGCGGCAGTGGCAACCGCGCGGGCGGACCGGGACTGACTCGACCTTGGACTCCGATAAGGTGATCATTGATATTATCAGCCACACTTTTAGGATTGTTGACAATCTCACCATTGCACAACTCCACTTTATCTACATTTTTCCTTATTCCCGAACCTAATATGTTATTTATTACTTTCCAATATTGTGAAGAATCGCCATTACAGTTGTTAATCTTATTAGTGAAATATGCATTTTTTGCTGAATCGATTTCCCCTTTTAGTTTATTACAGAATAAATTGAAATATAATTTGAATGATTGGTCGTATGGGCGTTTTTTATAAATTGTGTATAGTCTTTTCCTTTTTTGTATTTTGAAAAGTAAATTTGCATTTAACCATGGACTAAAAGTTTTAGCTTTAGTTAGCTTGTTTTGCTTCTGAATTAATTTACAATTATTCAGCAGATTCTGTCAGAGTCTTGTGGAACAACTCATAACTTATGTTTACATCGTTTGACGACAAACACGCACTCCAGTCTGCTTCTTTCAAGCTATCCGCAGCCATACTTAAATCATATACAAAGTTATCTGGCATTTGTTTACTTACTACCAGCCTGTTAAACTTAGAACTGCTGCAGAAATTTAAACCCAACAAGCAGTGGTCAGTGAGACCTATGTCAAAAATTACACTTTTAAAGGAATTTATATCTGCATGTCGAACAAAAATGTGGTCAATAATTGACTTTGTGTTTTCAGTAATTCTTGTTGGGTTATTAATGAGTGAAATGAAGCCATTATTGTTTAGTAGACTAATATAGTTATGTACATCTTGGCGGCTACTTGCTAAGTCCAAATTTATATTTATATCTCCTACGTAGATAATGCTGCTGGTTAAATTTTGCAATAAATTTCAGAGAGTTCGCTAGTAAAATTATTTTCTGAATGACTATGCAGTCTATATAGACATAGTAGTTTAAAATATGAGTGTTCAATAGTTATATTTAGCAATAAGCAATCAGCAGTTTCCATATCTAATTTAACTTGCGATACATTTATATTTTGGTCCACAAAGCACAAAATGCCCCCAGCTCTATAGCTGTTATTACAATTGGCAAAAGTATTGTAACCTGGCAGTTTTGTAAAAATTTAATTCGTCATCGTTTATCCAAATTTCACTTAGAACAAGAAAATTAATTTTATTTTTGATTTGACTTATTTCACCCATTAGGTTATTAAAATTTTTTCTTACACTCCTTATATTTGCATATAGCAGAGAAAGTGAGGCCCCGGATTCAACATCGCAAAACCAGCCCAAATCATTACAATATACCTTAGATTCCATTTAGTAATAAAAATATCAAAAAACTTTTAAATTTAAATATTAGCAAAACATTTCAAACTCAAAATAGGCCCATGCATGATTCAATGATTTGTATGAAATATTAAAAATGACCTACTTAAGCTTATCAATGTCATCCAAGGTACTCACCCTATGGTACCTTGTACCCTCTCCCCGGCAGCTTTCCTAACAAAAAACTTGCCGTCACGGCACCAGACAAAAACATAACCCACATCATGACATTTTTTCTTCAGCATAGCTAGGAACTGTTTGTTTTCCGGGGTCAGATGGTCATTCACGTACACTCTGCCAGGAGGAAAGGACCTGTTGATCTTGTCCGCGGTGAGATGATCACTTCGGGTTTTAGCTTCTCGAAATTTGGAGAGAAGAGCTTCCTTGATGTCTCGGTCATGGAACTGTACCACCACAGCGGGTAGGCGGCTCTTGTTGTAGGATGGAATCCTATGGGCTGCCGCGATGTTGCTCAGCTGTATCTCCACTCCGAGTGCTACTCCCAAGTCTTTGACTATGTGCTTGACGTCCTCCTGCGGTGTAGTCGGGATACCGCTTATCTCTATATTGTTTCTCCTGCTATAACTGTTCAATATTTCTGAGCCGTTCTTGTAGATCGTTGACGGACTTATTTAAATTATCGTTCTTCATGCGCAATTCAGCATTTTCTTTCTTGATACAGGCCAGTTCTTTATTTATATTATTCATCAAGACATTTGACGCATCTATATATATATAAGTAGGTAGGAAAGTGCCGATTCTAGGACACTTTCCGAGCCAACAGTAAATGAAGGGAAAATACTGTTTAAAGGACAATAAACGAATCTGTAAAATCAAACAGTCACTCACGAATGAAAAAATAACCGAATCTATAGCTGTTTGCTTCTACTTTCTTGAGCAGTTTTAATGTAAAATCTCCTTAGAATCAATCTATTGGTCTGCTGCGAATAAACTATAAAATTAAAAACTTATAAACGGAAATGATGGAATTTGCTAACAATCACTCGAGAATTCGGGGAGAATGTGAGTAAAACCGCATTCTTTTCACGAGGTTCTTAATTTAATTTCTCCAAATGTACTATAAAATCATCAAAAATTTCAGGCTTAAAATCGTAATCAAACTCAATATCCAAATAGTGAAAGATTATAGGTAAAATCTTCTCATAATAAACGTGTGTATCGATACCTACAAACCTAATGTATTCTTTGAAAAGGAAAATAATTTTTTCAATGGTTCTAAGAGATAAGTAAAAATTTTTATTCTGTTTTCTAAATTATGTAACAAATTTTGTTTGTTTTTTACCTCCATATTGCAATTTTTGTAAGTAGGTTATTCAAATGTGTTAGTTTATTTCGAAATTTCTTAGGTTTAGGTCTTTCGTACAAAATTAAATTACAATCTCTACAAACTAAATATCTTTTATCAATAATTTCTCCTCTATTATAACACTTGTAACAGTTGGCATTATACTCTTCCATTTAAACAAAAAGATTTTTTGTTATAAATGGAGATTATGGAACTAACTCTGCCGAGATATAAATTTTTCAGCGCAAATGTTTGTGTTTACATTTCAACAACAGAGATAAATAGAAATAATTACATTCTATTGTACAACTATTTAGGATATTTTGTCTATGATTACAAAGATTATTCCGGAAGAAATCGAGATTTTTCATCAGCGAAAGAGTATATTTTTGAAGTTTTAGAAGGAATGAAAGAGAATAATATGAACATCATCAATTATTGTTAAAGATATAATGAAAGACAAACAAAATGAGTGTTGTTAGTGTGCGTGTTTTTGCGATATCTACTTAACTTCTAAGAAATTGGGAATGGGAGAAGAAGAAAGGTATCATATATTTTATTTCAATCAACTCTAGATTTGTGACGTCTGCTTTTCAGCTGAGAGCGTTTGTACCACTAACGCTTGACCTCGAATCTCATTTTATTGAAACATGTGAGAGGCGTTTGTGTCACTAACGCTTGACCTTGGTTTGCTCACGCCGTGAACAATGACCTTGCTTTGCTCACACTACAATGACCTTGCTTTGCTCACGCCGTGTGCGACAATGATATCACTGTAAAAACACTTAATTCTGTATTACAAATGAACACTTTACATCACTATTTTCACACAATGTTTTTATCACAGTTTAGAATGTCTACACAAATTCACAATCTTCTTGTAATGTCTTTCTTCGAATCATAAATATAATAGAAACTAATTAAATATGAAGGACAACGCCCAGTGGAACACTTCACTTCACTTTTAACAAGAAACACAGAACATCACACAATCTTCTTACTTCATATAAGGTCCATTTCTTCTTTCTTCAACTTGCAAATACATTAGAATCTTCTAAATGATGATATATCTTGTTAAATTTCGTTAAAATAGAGGAGGATCACACATGGCTAGCTATCCATGGCCAACGCCTAGCAAGAAGGAAAGTTCTAGATGAAGACGAGATGTAGTGTTACCAACATGTTAAAATGAAATGTCTCAATTCCCTAGAACTGTTATAGTTTCCAATGTATATTAAATAAGTGAATATCGATATTTCTTTCAAAACCTTGTTGCTAAAAAACTACTCCACCGATATTAATGAAATTTGGTACACATATAGTAAATACTTAACTCTTTTGACTTAACTTATCCATAAGGGTAAAATCATCTCCTATTTCTTAATATTCATAAAAAAATAAAAAAAATTATCAGAAAAAATCTGAAACTTCAAAAACAAGCGAGTTCTACTTAAAATTTCATGAAAATAACAAAAAAATCAAAATCTACCCCAATCATCCCTGTCTTTAAACTCTTATATCTCGAGAACTATTGGAGCTTTTTTGATGAAATTTTGTATATAGGATCAGTAAAATATTAAAGTATTTTTTAAAATCATCACTTCCGGTCCATGACCTTGAAATAGATTTTTCCTTATATCATCCCTATTTTTCAATATTTCTTTATATAATTTAAATTCAATATTTTTATCAATGTCTTTAACAGTTCTGTAAAGTTTTAAAATTATCCGGTGAATAATAGTGAAAATAACGCGATTTTTACTGAATTTCTCTAATATCGTTCTTAATCACATCATAGGCTAAAAATTTCTCAGAAACCACAACAACATAACAAATCGCGTTTGTAACAGCCTTTTGAAAATCCATATTGATAATAATATCGTTCTTTGAACCAGAAATATTTGTCAAACTATTTGTCGTATCAATGACATAAATAGGGCTATTCGCTAAAAATTCTTTAGGATTGTAATAAATTTCCTTATTATTACAGTAAACTTTCTTAAAATCTTGATACATCTGATACATGATTCTGAAAAGACCTCCTGAAATGTTTAAATTTTGTAATTCATCTGGATAATAAGATCCGTTCAATTTTACTCTGATATTTTTTACACTTAAACTATCAAACTTTGAAGGATTTTTTTCTTGATTATTCTGTCTATCTGTTTGAAAACCAATGATAACGAACTTGGGATTGAAGATATTTCTATAAATATTTGTGATATCGAACGAATAAGTTGTTCCGGAAATACCTTTTTGCTCAATACATTGCCAATCTAGAAAATTAAAGATAATATTTTGAGTTTTTGTAATTTCGTTAATCAACATAATTTTACTCGTAGTTTTGTAATCAATCATCGGCACTCTAATAAAAAAATCTGTAATTGTAATTTTGCCATCAACTGGCATATCATTTCCAGTTTTTGTTTTTAATATCCCATCATCGTCTTCTGCTCTTATAAAACTTAGATAAAATCCTCCTTTATAGATCTGAATAGTAACATTTTCAAAAAAATCCTAATCCAAAATGAGATAAATTTCCAGCTGCTTCAAAAACACCAAATTTAAAATCTGATTCAAAGCCATTAGAAGTTTGAGAAATAACATCACTTTTTGAATACGAAATAGTTCCTTTAATTGTACTTAATTGGCCACAGTTTTCGACTTCTTCTATCAATTTATTGTGTTTTCTTACTTCAATCTTAGAAAATAAAAACGGTAGAAAATTATCGATTAATCTAACATTATCAGTTCCAAGATATGCTTGACCATCTTGTTTTGTTAAAGTTCCAGAAATATAAAACTGGAAGTTAGACGAGCAAAAGCTATCTCCAAAATCAATATTAAACTCAGTTCTTTTTATACGGTTCATTCAAATGTTGTTTACTAATTGGATAGAAATTTTTAATCTCCGCCCTTTCAATATCACTAGCATACTTTTTGTAGTCCGCCATTTATTAAGAAAAAATTTAGAAATTTTAAACATCATATATAAGAAAGATATCATTTTTTCATCGATCTAATGTACGTTTTTATAAGAAAAGATATAAATTTTAGTAATTTTTAATGATCTACTTCATCATATTCGGGATTCTCTTCCTTAAATTTTGCAATTTCGGCCACATATTTTAATAAAATTTGCACAGGATAGTAACTACTATCTATAATATTATTCCAATCAACTGTATCTTTATTTTCATCCAAAAACTTTATACTCAAGTGTTGATAGAGACAAAGAACAGACATATGATCTTTTAATTGATAATGTATATTTTCTTGAATGAACTCTGATGATAAAGTTTGATATTTAGCAATGTTATACCAATTCAATTAGTTTACGTATAATCTCATCATATCTTCGGATAATTCATATTTTTGAGAAATATCATCCCAATGTTCTTTTTTCAAATCTCTTTCGTGTTGCATTATAAAAAGATCGAAAGCACTGTAATGTCCCGCCATCTCTATTTATTAAGAAAAAATTTCAAAATCAAATTTTTATAAATTGGCTCTTTTTAGTGTTACATTCAGCACATTTTCCAGATATTCTCTTAACTCCATTGATATTTGCATAGTATTTTTATATCATTCGTTTCAGTTTTTGCCTTACACCTCACACAATATATGTGCGCCATTTATAAAGTAGAAATTTTGTCATCATAACCATCTAATCCATTAAATCTGTTATCAATATTTTCAAAAGTTTTATTAACATCTTCTTTAAATTTATTAAAGTTTTCTTCTAGTTTATTTACCTTATCAAGATTTATTGATTGTTTATCAACTATACTTTGAAGCAATTCACGATTTTTTTCGACACTTTCATGATGTTTATCTTCATATGTACGATAACTTTGCGCAATTTCTCTCAACTGCTCATTAACAGAATCTGTTAATGAATTATAATATTGCTCAAATTGTATAGCCTTTTCATCAATTTCATCGCAATTTTCTATAGATCTTTTACTTCTTTCTTCAAGTTTTTCATAGACTTCTAACGTGTCATAGACTTCTGTTGTAAAATCTTTAACATGCTGTTTATGATTCTCATAATTTTGTTTTAGTTCATTAAACATTTTAATATGATCTTCTAATTGAATCATTACAACAACATCAAATGGATTAATTCCTTTACTAACACTGCTAATTCTTTTTCCTTTAAAATCTAAGGCATTTTTAACATTCGGATCATGTAAATCAACAATATCGATGTTTTCTGATAATTTTAGAGGTTTTAAAATTTGTTCTTTAACAACAACATCATGTTTGTCAATACCAGGTCGAACACCGACAATTCTTTTCTTATTAGCTAAACTAACATAATTCTTTTCAACTTTGATCGCTTCAGTAATTTATCAGCTTTATCGATATGAGACATTAAATTGGTAAATAATTTTTTTACACCATCATCAACTTCTTTTTCCAATGTTTTTATTCTATCAGCAACTTCATTTTAACTCATGAAATTTGCAAGTTTGTTATCATATTCTGCTTTAAAATCTTCAATCTCAACAGCAAACATATCTGAATCTGGAAGGTTTTGTAATAAATTTTCTAACTTGTTATCAAACTCATTTCTCAAACTATCAAAATTCAAAATATTATCTACATTTTGAATACTTTCTGTTTTAATTTGTGTTCCAAATACGTCAAAAATATTTTGTGAATCCATATTTATTAAGTAATAATTTGTTAACAACTTCTTTAAAATCTTTACCATTACTCAGTTCATTCAAAACAAAAACACATAAATGACCACAAATTGGGGATCTTTATAATCTTGAATCTGAGAATCATTGTAGTAGACGCTTGATTTGTTCAAATATTGGATCAATTCTATAGGTGGTTTGTCCTCAATTCTTCCATACGAATCAAAATAACATGCATTTTTATCATTTTTATAATAGCAAATCCAATGCGTTCCACTTCCCATAATCGAGTCTAAATTCACAATTCCACACTCAAATTTCTTAACTTTTTCAGGTAATGTATCTCTCATGAAGATTCCTCTAAAATGTTTAATATTTTTGCAGATTTCTTCCAATTCCCCGAATGTTAATGGTTTAAATTTTTTTTTTCCAATGTTTGATTTCACGTAATTCAAAGTTTTTTCATCTAATCCAGATCCTGTAACATCTTCCAACTCTTTATCTAACCAATTTAAAATGTTTCGAACAATAGGAATCACGTCTTTTTTAACGAATGGAGCAGCTTTACGAACATAAGGAACAACATTTTTAACAACTGGAATATTTTCTCCAAAATCTAATAAATCTTTCAAAAGTCCACCATTTTTAAGTTCTTTCAGCTGATTATAAGAAAATTCTATTCTGGTTCCTTTATTGTTTTTCTTATGTTTTTTTTCGAGTTTATTGTATTGTCTATTTGTTAAAAATATCTTATCTTCGCAATTTTTTAGTTGATCTATTTTAAATTGAATACTAACGGGTATTTTTTTCTTAAAAGCGGATTTTATTTTTTCTTTCTGATTTTTGCTGAAATTTACGTTCACCTCCATTTATGTAGTTAAAATTTCAAGTTCTCTTCGATTCCCATTCCTAGTTTTCTCTTCAAAAACATTGCTCCAGCTGTTGGAAGCGCAACAAATCTTTCACCTAAACTAGCATATTTTGATAAAAATCTATCCATTGCCTTATCTTGCAAAACTTTATCTGCTATATGTCTGGAATTTGTGTCTCTATGTTTTGCATAAAAAATATCGTGTTACATAGCAGCTTGATCTAATTTATTTATACCAGGATCTCCTCTTTTTAGTCTTTTTTCGAGTTTTGTGCCAGGCCCCAGATACTGATAAGTTGGTACGTTTAATTCAAAAGGTAAATTGTTGATAAAATAATTCAAAAGTCCGCTACCCTCAATCATAGATGAACTTATTGCCGGCAAAATTCGTTTTTAATATTTAATTCCATCAGGTTTTTCAATCACCTCATTAAGTTTGTTCGAAATAAAATCTTTAATCGCTTTCTTTTCGTTCAAAAAATTGTTGTTTCCAGCCTTTTCTTGAGCATAAATATAATTAATAATTCCATCGAGTTTTGTCAAATCGTCGATATATCTGTATTCAATCTTATTATCACTGTATTTTCTTACACCTGATCCTTCGATTCGTTTTTTCCCAAATTGGTTTAATTAATTTCATATATTTTTTACCTCTACTTGACTTAGGCTTCTTAGTAGATGGATCATTATTTTTGTAAATTGAGTCAGATTCCCATAAAATTTCTGTATACTTTTTCAAATCTTCTTCAGAATATAAATTTACCTTTGTAGCGTTATGGTCTGTTAATAATCTCCATAAACCTTGAGTTTCCTTCATATGTTTTTTCATTAATAATGATATCATTATGTTCAAAATTCACGGGCAAATTTCCAATCATAAAACTGTTCTTTTTTTATCCCAATACAAACCAAATTTATCATCTTTTACTCTAGGAAAGAATTTTCTACCAATTGGACCAACTATTATATCCATTGTTCTAGGACGTATTGGTTCAACTATTGTAGATTCTTCAATGATTCGAGGTGTTGAAGATGGTAATTTTGGCAATTCAAACTCTTGTTCTTCAGATTCTGGAATCGAAATATCAGCAAATTGTCGTACAACTGGAACCAAATTCATCAAATTTTGATTATCGCTTAAAACGTTTTCAATTTTTCCTTCAACATTTTTAATTGCAGAAGTTACAGGTTGATTAATTTTTTGAATAAATTCTTGTTCTTTTTCATCAATTCGAATCTGTTCTTTAAATTCTTTGATTAATTTCTTTTCGATTTGATCAAGTTTTTTTCGCTTCTTCAGAAGTTACGTTCACCATTTAATTAGAAAAATTTTGAAACGTGAACGTGGAACGTAAAACGTGAACGTGGAACGTAAAAACGTGAACGTGGAACGTAAAAAACGTGGAACGTAAAAGGTGAACTTGGAACGTAAAAACGTGAACGTGGAACGTAAAACGTGAACGTGGAACGTGAACGTGAAACGTGGAACGTAAAACGTGAACAGATTTACCGTTTTTCAGTTGTTTTCATAATGTAAATAAAAAGTAAAGATAATGTAAAAATAATTGTAACAAATATTTTATTAAGTAGATTTGTCAGACCACTGAGCAGCATTTATATTAGAAAATTTATTCATATATTTACCATTTTTCGGCTTCAAAGATAGATTAATAGTTAAGAATCCATAGTCTTCTTTCCAAATTTTATCACATAATTCATTAAAGTGGTTAAAATTCATATCAGATCCCACATAATTGTTGTAAATCTTTCTCGAATAGTGATCATCTTGCTTAAAAACACACAACATATTCAAATTATTTCTAATAACTTGTTTATCAACCTTTGAAAAGCATTGGGAAAGATAGATACAAGATATGTTTTTGTGACGAGACATCACGATATATTCTTTAATAACGTCCTGTTTTTCCAAAATACAATCATCAAAAACGATTAACGAATTGGGTTTACATTCGCTTAACGGAACTATGTCCTCAGAAGCATTATAAAAATGTGATATTTCTTTTGCTTTTCTTCTCAATATTTTTGAATCTTTGTTGTAATTTTTTGTATGCGTCTTGTTCTAAAGATTTACTAAAAACATACAAATTGGAATAAGGAATCAACCTATTGTAGATAAAATTCAATAATAAAGTTGTTTTTCCACATCCACTTGAACCAACAATTAACAATCTGATTGGTTGATCTTTCTTATTTTCTTCAAACGTTTGAAGTTTTATCTGATCTTTTTGCTTTAAAAATTTCTCCATTTAAATAGCGAAAATGAAGCTGTTCAAGTTGACTTCAGAAAGCTCTAAATTAGTTTTAAACTTGGAACATCCTATTCATTTAGAGGAAGAATCAAATTATTTTATCGGTTTAAGCGGTTTTTATTCTGACAATTTTGTAATAAATATTAGTGAAAGTTCTCCTTATTGTATAGGATTTAGTGAGAAGAACATAACAAAATATTATGGTTTAAACAAAGGATATTATACTTTCGATCAAATAAAAAATTCCCTTAAAAATTATCTGAAAACATTCAAACAATCAGATAAATCTTTAAACTTTGACGAAAACAAGTTTGAAATGCAAAAAAAATTATCTCTTTAATAAAATTCAAATAAAATCACCAGTAAGAATAATGCTTTCAGCAATTATTGTAGATTTGTTAGGGTTTGTTCAAGAAAATATTGAGCCAAATCAGGTATATTTAGGAAATAAAACGCCAAAATTTAGACCGTTCGATGTAATTGAAGTACATTGTAATCTCGTTGAAACCTAGTTTTGAAAATCATACCGAACATTTGTACAAAGAATCTGAAATTTTGTACACTTTTTTTCCAAATGTTGCTTATGGATAAAAAATCAGTGAAAAACCGAATGAAATCGATTATATTCCAATTAGAAAAAATATTAAAAGAATTCAAAAAATCGTTCTAACTATACAAGACTCTGAGGGAAATTTATTAAATAACTAGCTGTTACCCACGGCTTCGCACGCAAATCTTAAGAACCGAAGTCCTTATATCACTTAGTAAAAGCAATTAATGCGCGATTGGCTGCGGGTAACAGCTAGTTCATCAATAAATTCCTAGTATTTTAAAACGAAAACTCTTGATTTTAACCCACGGCTTCGCACACGATTTCCTACAGAAAAATTGGGACATAGGAGGCATATTTCTTTTGAACGTCGTTATTACCCTTCTGAGATAAATGATAGTCACTGAAATATACTCATGATCTATTTAAAATTTAAATTTTAAAACAGTCTCAATATGCACCTGTGAAATAACTGGAATTTTTCTCAAATATTCTATTTTTTTGTATACAATTGAACTATATTAGACCATCGTGGACAGGAGTCAAAAAGTCGGAATTCATTAGCGCACATACAATGTAATAAATTATGGCGCTCAATGTAATTTTGAAACGAAAATAGGCATATTTTAGGTACATATTATTACAGTCTAATGATTATGAGCTTCAGATGTTTTAAAGCGAAATTGCGTATGGTTTTTATTTCAGGCTTTGCGCATGTATCACTTCTGGATCGAATTAGTTATATCTCCGATGCCATGATTGAGCTTGCTTTGTTGTCTCGATCGAGAGAATATGTACGCACGGAGTTTTGAGAACCATACTTCTGTCAAAAAAAACAACTAAGGTTAGTTTTGTAATATTCTTTATATTTGTAGCCAACGTAAGATAGTAATTTTGATATCTGCGTTGTTCTTCTGATCAAGAACGAGCATGGTTTATATTAGATAAATATTGCAGTTAAAGGTGAATTTTTATGTAAAATTTGAACTGTATTATCTGGATGGTAAAGTCTTATGTTTAACAGTGATTGCAGAAACAGTTGGAACAAAATTTGCTGTTTCTCTTAAGCTTACTCTATGCTTTCAAACTGTAGGTGTAAAGAAATTTAAAAAATAGTAATTAAATTATATAAACATATATTCCTTTTGTCGCATTATATATGTTTACAAAGAACAGCTGATGAAATTTGAAGAGGCTCTTTCACTTAATAACATATGTTTGCTGCAATGCATTTCTTATGGGTATTTCTGTAACTTTTAGAGACCAGTGGGGCGGAATCCTGAATCGGGAACGGGATAAAAAGTATCCTATGTCTTTCTCCCAGTTCTTAGCTACCTCCCTACCAATTTTCAGCCAAATCGGTTCAGCCGTTCTTGACTTATAAATAGTGTAACTAACACGACTTTCTTTTATATATATATATATATATATATATATATATATATATATATAGATGAGAGTAAAACAACAATATATTTAAGACTGAGAAAGGAATAAAAATGAGTTGATAATGATATTTCAACTCGAGTGCCCCCAAAACTTTATTAGAAAAGATACTGTTTTTATCAATGAATCTGGCCTTTATTCTCGAAATAAAAATTACTAGTTAAATTTCTTTTCTATCTAAATGGAGTCAGTTGTAGACCTACTCAATAATCAACTTACATTCAATAATAAAGACATTGTAACGATTGTAGACGAAAACAATGTAATCTGGTTTAAGGCTAAAGATGTTTGTGAAATATCAGGTTATGAAAAAACAAAAAACGCAATTAAATTAAATGTTGATGATGATGACAAAATTCAATATTTTTACTTAAAAAACAAGGGGCTATTCGAATGGCCTCTTAACAGTCTTCATCCTGACACTGTTTTTATCAATGAATCTGGACTTTATTCTTTAATTTTGAGATCACATAAAAAAGAGGCAAAAATCTTCAAAAATTGGGTTACAAAAGAAGTTTTGCCAAGTATTCGTAAATTTGGTGAGTAAAAACTTGAAAACAAGATTAAATATTTAGAGGACGAAGTTAAACACTTGCAAATTAAAGATGAAATCAAAACGGAAATAATTGCAAAACAAAGCGTAAAAATTGACTTAATGAAACCAGACCTTGTTTGTAAAGATTTTGATAAGAAAAAACACCATGTTTTTGTATTAATTAAAAAGAATTACATGTGGGAATATCCTTATTACGCTATCAGAGCACAAAAAAGAGAAATAACAAAAAGATTGAAAGAACTTGAAATTGATTACCCAGAAATGGAAATTTTGTTAAGACATGGTGGTCCAAATAGTATAAATCTCTACAACCAAATGAAAGAATCTTTGAATATTTTATACAACGGAAATCATTTTACTACAAATATGGCAGAATCTCGACTGATTTATAGAATATCTAAATTACACTATGAAAAATGTTTCTAAATTTTACTAAAAACTCTCGATTTATTATATTTTGTTTGTAAATGTTTAGCATAACTAGGTAACCATTGTAGAATTTTTTTTCATATTCACAAGGCATTTCGTTTTTATAACTTTCGCTGAAAATATTTTTAGCACAATCTTTGCAAAAAACCATCTTTTCTATCTTTACTATATTGCCAATTATTTAATTATTAAATTCAGAAATATTTTTAATTTCTTTACAAAAGTAACACTTTTTTTCTTCTAAAGTTAATTTGTCCATTTTATCATATAATTCCTTACAATAACAGTCTTTTCTATTTTTTCCCTTATAAAATTCTTGACACTTTGTACATTTCTTTTGAGACTCCATTTATATAGAAAAAATTATTACACGATGAAAATGTTACTAAATTTTATTAAACTCTCGAATTATGATATTTTGTCTGTAAATGTTTTTGAAGATAAGGTAACCATTGAATGATTCGTCCACACTCGCAAAGAGTCGGTTTCTTTTGACTTTTTTGAATAATTCTTTTAGCACAATCTTTACAAAAAGCTTGTTTTTTATCTTTACTATAATGCCAGTTGTGAAATTCTGAAATATTCTTAATTTCTTTACAAATACAACATTCTTTCTCTTCTAAAGTTAATTTTTCTATTCTATATTCGTATAATTCTTTCTCATATTTACTATGACAATCCTTACAATAATAGTATAATCCACCTTTGCTTCTTTTATCTTGAGAAAACTTCGACAAATCTTTAAATTCTTGACACTTTATACATTTCTTTTGAGCCTCCATTTATATACAAAAAATTATAGCTTTGACTTTCTCAATTCATATTCAAAAAACTTTCCGGTTATTTCTTCATTATTTAAATCTTTTATACTATAAGATCCTGTACTGTGTTATTAATTTGATAAATCACAAAGATTTCTCTTGACCAATTGTTCTTATATTTGTTCGAAAATGTTGATTTTTTACTAACAATTCTTACACGATCATTGATTTTAAATTTAGTTTTCGTGTGAATTTCTGGTGGAATATACTTGAAAACGGTCTCTAATAACTCCTTTTCTGCATCCTTATCTACGTCTTTGGGCTTCATTTTGATTGTGCTGTGAACTGTATCGTTATAATTTATTGTTTACGATTTTTTGAAGAATATCGATCAATTTAAAGTTTTTATTAATCTCAAAAATTACTTTCATTCTCTCATTTTGAGTTCTGTTATATCTCTCTACAATACTTGATTTCTCTTCGTTTTCAGTATGATAAATCTTAATGTTGTATTTTCTCAAAACATCATTAAATTCTTTATTTTTAAACTCTAAACCCTTATTTGTATGAAGTAGGTTTGGAGGTTTTGTGATTGATCCTTATGGCATCTTTTACTATATCTTCGAAAGCTTTTGAAACATCCTTGCCGTTTTTTCTTTTTATAGCTCTTGACCAAGCATATTTTGAGAAAGTATCAATAACATTTAACATATACTTAAATCCATCATTTTGATCTGAATAGTTAGACATTATTACTAAATCTGCTGCCCATAAATCGTCAATTCCTAAAGTTATAATTTTTCTCTTTTTAAACTTTTTTCGTACTGGTGCATGAATTTCTCTAGCTTCAATCTCTATTTCCTCTTTGTTCTTCAATTCTTTCTTTACTTGTTTTTCATAAGGATTCTTTATAAATTTACTCTTATTTATCTTACATTTTGAACATTTTGCTGCAATTCTATACAA
Source organism: Homalodisca vitripennis (assembly GCF_021130785.1). Classification (NCBI taxonomy): domain Eukaryota; kingdom Metazoa; phylum Arthropoda; class Insecta; order Hemiptera; family Cicadellidae; genus Homalodisca; species Homalodisca vitripennis. The sequence goes on from NW_025777012.1 coordinate 64,724, forward strand.
TCCGTTTTGAGTTTGAACAATTTTAGAATCTATATTTTTCGATTTTTTCTTACATTTGTGGCAGTGAATCAAATCATCTTCCATTTATATATCAAAGTTTCCAACTTTGTTTAATTCGTCTAATATATCAGATTTTGCTTCGCCTTTATATCCATACGGTACTGTATCGATCTTATTTTCTAGGACAATTCTCTTATCATCTTTAGCGTTCAGTGCCAGCTTGTTTATGGTAACTGTGTACAACTCATGTTTGTAGCTTTTGATTACTGTCATCTAACTAAATTCTTCTTTATCTTCGAACAAACATTTCTTCAAGTTTTCGATATTTATTTTTTTATTTACAACGCTTCTCTTAATTTCTTTACATCTTACTGGATTTTTGTCTAGATATTTGTACGAGTACATTTTCGATCTCAATCCACAAAATTCTTCTAAAACTTCGCTATTTAACTCATCTTTGAATTTCCCTATTACCTTCTTATTTTTAGTAGTGAAACATTCGTGATCTTTTGGATAATCACTTGTATCAAAGTCATCTATATTTTCTTTAATAATTTTAAAAGGATCTCGTTTCAATTCTAGGAAATAACTGTCTGTATCCATGTAACACAGATTCAAATCTGGGTCAAACTTCTTTAATTTATCGTAATAAAACTCATACATTAACAATTTTGAAATGTCAAGAACTGAAAAACCTATGTAGATTGGCTTGTTAAATTTAACTTTCTGCTTGTACATATGACTTGCTATACAGTTATCGTCAAAGATATTGATACATTTGAAGTTCGTTTTCTTGGCCTGTTTCATTGAAAATTCTTCATTTCCTAGTTTGATATCGCATCTATTTCGCACATTTTCCATAGATTTTCCAAAAACAGAGTTGTTCATCAGCTTGTAAAAATCTTTCTCAAAGTCACTTGTAGCTTTGGTTCTCATGTTTGTGTTAAAATCAATGTACTTTTTCATAAAAGGCTTCTGATCGAATGCTATAACTCTATTCACATGTTTCAACACCATCCCTTGTTCGAGGTAAAATTTCAAATTTCTTGAATGAACAACGTATTCAGTTTTATCCAGTAAAGTTGTGCAAAGTTTGTTTTTATAATGTTCAGGAGCAAGAGGTAAATCCTTGTGATGTTTATGTAAACTTGTTGGATATCCTAGATCAACTTCGAGAATATAGCCATAATCTTCGTCGCCAGTGAGTTCTAAAATTGTTTCTTGCCACTCTTCTTTTGTATATGTTTTAGGATTCATCCACTTAATATCACCATATGGTAAATTTTGCATAAGACCATAACCATAAAGGTTGTTTGCATCGACATAAAGTAAATAGTTTTCGGGCTTTGTCTTATCGAAATCTTTCAAATATTTGTTATTTGCTTTAACATATCGCTTAATACATTGAGAAATACCTCCACGAATACCTTTTTCAATCATTAAATACATATTATAATCACTAATCAATTGTAATTCTATTTTCGTTAATTTTAACATAGCGTCCCATGCGAGACTTGGAGCAGTTAGATAATGAGCTGGATCAAGTTTGTAACAATTTAGACAAATGTTTCTGAAGTTTTCGAATATATCAGCGAGCAATAGTACATCTTGGATATTGTACAAATCAGAGTAATTTCCAAGATTTTTCTCTTTTAATTTGTTCCAAACGCTCAAGTAGTGTTGATAATCTTTCTCAGATATGCTCTCATCTGTCAAAACTGAATAGAAATCTTCAATTTTCAGCTCTTCTGTGTAATCAAGTTTTTCAATACTATCGATAAATTCCTAGGGAAATATTCCTTTTCCAGATAGAATTTTAAAGATTTCTTCTTCGTCATTTGGTTGTCTTTCTAGAATTGCGTTTAATATTCGCCCATCTTGTATAAAATGATTTGTATGTTTGAAGTCTTCTTTCTTTAGATTTTTAGGTAATTTTTCAATAGATGATGCCATAAATCTGAACGTATCTACGAATGAAAACTTGATGAACTTTCTTGGTTTATCATCTTCAAACTCATACCCATATCCTGAATTTACTGAATAATTTATATATTTTTTCATCTGTGTTTGCGATCAAATCAACATTTCCATATTGTTTAGCCAATTCTTTTATGTACAAATGAGTATCATAATTTGACATATTGTGACAGAAAACTGGGATGTTCTGGGGAAATTTCAAATTCAGATTACAAATTCTATGAGCAGCACCACGAAATTTGCCGGTTAAATGACAATGATCTCTTACTTTATTATAACTCTTATCTTTCCAATTATCAGGAGTAAAACCATATTGAATTGACTCAACATCATAAGCAGACCATTCACAAATATGGCATATGTTAGAAATTTGATACGAAATTTCTTCTTCTTCAGTCAATTTCATAGGTTTTTTGTTCTTAGAATTATATTTTGTAGCTATGTATTTTGATATTTTATTGAGCTCTTCAAACAATTTTGCAGGAACATTAGGCAATCGTCTTCATTTTTTGCTCTATAACATATAGGTTTGTACATGCGATTGGTCACATTCGACACTAAATATAGAGTAAAACCATAAGGAATATGCTTCTGAATCTTGGTTGTAGTCGATTTTTGTGGATTGTTTTTGCATGTTGGAATCTTCTCTAATATGCTTTCAAAATCCATATAAATAACGTAAGGATAAGAAAATTTCTTTTGATAATTAGTAAATTATGTTGTTTGACCTGGAAATGGCATAATTGGTTTACAAACTTCATGTTGCTTGCAAATTTCTAAATGATCTGTTAAATCTCCAGATTTGTAGAAATGGCTTAAAAATCTTCTACATACACAATTTTTATGTCCATGTTTGGATGTTTGAGAACTCACTAACCTACTTAAATCGGTTATCAAAACAAAATGAGATTTGTCTTCTTGTTTTACATACAGTAGATCAATATTTAATTCTGCATCATATTTTTCAGAAATTTGTAACGGAACAACCTTAATACTTTCATAAAAACTGTAGACATTGATAGACATTTTTGGATATTTGTACTTGGAATTGTAACTTCGTTTCCCAAATAATTGTATATCTTTTAAAGACATTGGATATTCAAATCCTGAAAATATCTCGTCATTTACAAATTTTTCATATTGCTTTGCTCGTTCAGGATGAAATTTTGGTTTTTTAATAGCACATCGGATAGAGTAAATAAAACAGAAATCATCTTCATTTTTTATATTTACACAAGCTTTTTTTACCTTGATTTCTTGTGGTAAATCGATATATGATCCTGCGTTCATAAATTCGTGTTTATTGAGGCTCAAAACTAGTTGTTTGCAGCTTTTAAATGTCCATCCAGAACCTTTATTTGGATGATTTGTCTGTTCTCGATGTGATAATTTATTAAATTGCTTAGTAATAAAGTCGTTTACGTCAAATATATCGTCTGCTTTTATAGTAAAGTACATTGGACACGTTTGTGTTTCACCGTTCACGAAAGTTCTTTCATATTCACATTCCAAAGAGAGATAACCCTTCATATTTTTAACATTCTCTTTAAAATTTTCTATTAAACTTTTAATTTCTGGCCTCATAATTGATAGATATTTGTAAATTGACATGGAATTGTCGTTCAAGTTTGTTAAAATGTATTGCTTGAAAAGACCGTGTATTGAGGATAACACTTCTACATCAATGATATTTTTAGGTTTTTCGTTAAGAGTTTTGTCAATTTCTTCGATCATTTCAGACTTAGTTTTATCGTTTGTTTCAATGGACAATTTTTCAGCGATGGATTGAATTTTTTCATCATTAAATAGATTGAGATCTTTTTTATCTTCCTTAAAGCTTTTCTTTAATTCACGCAATTTTTCTATGTTATACATCTTTTCGTGACCATCGATTTGATTCTCTTTAGCCCATTGTCTTAAAAAATTCAGTTCTTTCTCGTAAATTTCTTTGTTTTTGGCATGGATTTTGGAACCATAATGTCGATCATAGTTTTTTCTTAAAATTTCTTTTTTGCAGAACGGACATGATATTTTATCACATGCCATTTATATAGAAAAAATTTGATTGTGTCAAGTCAAAATTTGATTTTCAGGATTTAAAAAAAAACTCTAATACTAGTGTGTAGGGACCTTAAAAAACCTTGATTATCTACTGAATTATCTCAAATTATTGCCAACTTTAAGCTTAAAAGTTGATAACTTTTCCTTAATAAAAAGATATTTTACTAAATAGTGAAACTTGACACACTCAAATTTTTTCCTATGTAAATGGAGCTACTAAAGGAATTAAATGAAGTTGGTGAACTAAGATTTAAAGAATATAAGAAGTTGAATGAATTAGAAGAAAATAAGAAATACAAAATTTTGAATCTGGAGAAAATGAAAGATAAATTCGGGTTTACAATAATTGTCGAGTTGGAAGATTATAAAGTACACTTACCGAACAGATTTTTGACTGTTTTGGATGAAAAAAAGATTAAAGAATTGAATAAAAATGATAAATTACACTTGGTTGTTACTGGAAAGAAGACTATTAAAGATAAAGACTGTGTTACTATCAATTTTGTAGAGTAGAAGATTTTTCGTTTATTCGTAGCAGACATTTAAAATAGATTGATTTGACTAGACAGCTCAAGAAAGTAGAAGCAAACAGCTATAGATTCGGTAATTTTTCATTCGTGAGTTACTGTTTGATTTTACAGATTCGTTTATTGTCCTTTAAACAATATTTTCCCTTGATTTACTGTTGGCTCGGAAAGTGTCCTAGAATCGGCACTTTCCTACCTACTTATATATACATAAAACCATAAGATTTATCACCAGTAAGCTGTAAATTTTATCTTTCTATTCCTTTTTTATAAATTTTTTATCCAACCACTTTATATGACTATACGGTAAGTTTTGTGATAATGCCCAACCATAGAGATTATTCGCATGTACAGATAGTAAATAATTTTGCGGCTTTGTGTCATCGAAATCTTTTAAATATTTATTATTCGTTTTAACATATGAAAAATTACACATCTGATTATTTTTTAATCATTAAATACATATTTTAGTCACCAATTATTTTTAGCTCGAATTTTGTTAATTTTAACATAACATCCCAAGAATTGGAGCAGTTAGATAATGTGCTGGATCGATTTTATAACAATTTAGGCAATGTAGAATTTTCAAACTATCAGAAAGCAATAAAACACCTTGAATATTGTATAAATCAGAGCAATTTTTATTTTTTTCTCTTTTAATTTGTTTCATACATTTGAATAATGTTGATAATCTTTCTCAGATATGCTTTCATCTGTCAAGAGAGTATGGAAATCTTAAAGTTGAACTTTTCCTTGAAATGTAGTTTTTAAATCTATCGATAAATTCATAAGGAATTATACCTTTAAGTAATAGAATTTAACGATTGCTTCTTCGTCGTCGTTTGGCTGTTTTTCTAGAATTTCATTTAATATTCGTCTATATTGTATAAAACGATCTGTATGTTTGAAATCTTCTTTCTTCAGATTTTAACTAGCTTTTCAATTGATCTCGCCATGAATCTAAAGGTATCTACAAATGAATACTTGATAAATTTCCTAGGTTTATTATTGTCAAAACCATATCCATATCGATAATTAACCTGATAATTACATACTTTTCATCTGTGCTTGAAATCAAATCTACATTTATATATTGATTAGCCAATTGTTTTGTGCATAAATGAGTTTCATAATTTGACATATTGTGACAGAAAACTGGAAAATTGTCTGGAAATTTAAGATTCAGATTACAAATTCTATGAGCTGTTCCTCTAAATATTCCTGTTAAATGGAAATGATATCTATATTTATTGAATTTATCATCGTCCCAATTATCTGACAAAAGATATAATTTTTTTCTGTATCTTAATATGTAATTTCTTCAATATGTTGTAAAGGTTTGAACTTTAATATAACATTCCTTCATAGAGGTTTTTGCTTTTTTTTAGCTTTAAAATTCATACTTTATTAAGCTGTTTTTTTAACAATTTTGTCGGAACATTAGGCAAGTTTTCTTAATTTTTTCCTCTATTACATAAAGGGTTATACATTTTATTTGTTACATTAGACACTAAATATAGAGTAAAGCATTGTTAGTACAGTAAATACTGCAGGTACCGACTGTCGGGCCCTAATGTTTGTTCTAAGCACCTCATTACCATACTATCGAGTCTATGTTTGTGCATTATATTTGAAGGTCTAGGTCAAATATTTATGCTTTCGTACGTTTTAAGATACATCAAATGGATGTTATATAATAGTTGTAATACGTTACGTGTTACTTCAAAGGATTAGCTGAGGATCCCTGCAAAATTTCAAATAATAACTCATTTAATTCTTGACATGCTCTCTAACAGACATACAAATCAAACAGAAAAGTAATTTTTACGTCTCGGTGGCAGACACAAGAAGAAATATGCAAGGCTACTGAGTGATATGTCTCAATAAGGTACAAAAATATACTGCACATGCTTGTATTTGTATAAGAAGGAAATGTAAAATCTTCAACTAAAATTTCGATATAACTGGCCAAGTAACATTGTCACATTTAGTTTATCAGGTTGTGATTCATAGCAATATTTAAATTAACAAATGTCTACACACCCAGGTATAAAGTGAAAGTGAACTTTACAGGTTATCTTTTTTCCTGACACAAACTAAAATATGAAACATTTTTCTCATGTTATAATATAATGGCTTTATAATTATATAACATTTTGTAAAATTCGATATAGTTACAGATGTATTTTTTAGTGTAGTAATTACGGAAAAGAATTTATTGCTGCAGAATTAATTTGCAGCAGGTTCTGACTACTTGCAGCAGAGCCCTCAAAGTTATTGGTCTTCTCTTCAGAGTTTCTAAGCCTTTCTCCGACCTGCGTGTCTTGAGGACGCTTTATTGCTGCTTGATAAGACCACACCTTGAATATTATTGCGTGGTGTGGCGCCTCACCAGTTGTACTTGAGGGATGGCATTGAGAGAGTGCAGAGGAGGTACCTGAGACTTGCGGGAGTGCGCCATGGATTTAGGTATCTGGATGTCCCAGTACAAGAGATGTCGTCTTATCTTAAATTAACTTCACTTGAAACAAGACGCTCCATCCAAGACGTTCTCTTCTTGTACAAGCTGGTTAACGGAGTCATCGAAAATAAATTTCCAAATTCCCACTGGCACAAGATCTAGTCCTTTTTGCAAAAACTTCGGTGACAACTTTCTATGCAGCCAACAGTGTTGTGATTAGGATGCAGAGACTTGGATGCTTCCTACCAGAACTCATGGACTTCTTTTTCTGCGCTTCCTTGGCTTCCTTCAAGAGAGCTCTATGTACTTCTCAGTGCTTAACCACTCAACTTTAAATTTCAAAACACACACATGCGCGCGCGCGCACACACACACACCCGAACTCGTGTTTGGTTTTTGATGGTGCCTTTGAAGGGCCATACCCATAAGTGTGATCGTGACCACCCCGTGAAGTGTATTGATAGCACCTTAAAGGTACATACTAACTTTATTAGTCGAGCAAGGCTTACATTGCCTTATTGCCTGGCAGTAGGAATTTCTGTTTTGTTATTGAGTTATTTATATTGTTGTTAGTATATTCAATTTATTACTTTTATATTGTTCATATAGTTTATAATAATAATAATAAAAATTATTATTATTAAAAAATTATAATGCCCGCTTTTGTAATGGTTGATCCGATGGAAATAATACAAAAGAGAACAAGAAGAAGAGTAGCAATGTGCATTTATATTATGATTGTGTTAATAACAAAAACATTACTTTGAATTATGTTTGTTAACGTTACCGAGCAAACAAATCCTTAGATTTTAGTGGTTGAATTTATAACGTTTAATCGGGTCAGGGATAGTTTTAAAAATATATAACCCTAAGACACTGGATAGAACAGTTGAGAGAGGTAAAATCCAGGGTTCGAAAGGGAGACGTAGTCTCCAAGTTCAGCTCAGAACCAAATTTATTGTAAAACCAAAATCCGAAGCAAATACAGCACCGATGATCAACGGATCAACATGCTTTCATCATCGCAGACTCAGAAACGAAAGGGAATAAGGGGAAGGCGTCAGCATTTGCTTTTGGATGCCTGTTCCACTAGTAGGAATGTTTACCCTAATACGACAGTTGCTAGTTCAACTGAAGCTGGAAATTGAGGAACGCTGGAGCCAACGTACGTCAAGCGACCCAGCGGCCTCGAAAATAAACGATAAACTAAGTAAAAAATATATGCGAACACTAGTTTGCTCGAAATCGCGCCTAGCTCAACTAGAGCTCGAAACTAAGAAACGCTGGTGCCAACGTACGTCAAGCGACCCAGCGGCCTCGAAAAGAAACGATAAACTAAGTAAAACTTATTTAAATTACGCCTAGCCCGAAGCTTAGGAACGCTGGTGCCAACATACGTCAAGCGACCCAGCAGCATCGAAAATAAACGATAAACTATATAACAGCTAAATTCAAACTCATCGTTACTAGTAATAGAATCTAATCCTATTCGTACTTATCTATTTTCTTGGTATACTTTTTATCTAAAATTATATTCTATTAGCAGCTTAAGTATGTAATGTCATGTACTTATGTTATCATTAGTGACTAGGCAAGTGCAGGTAAAAGCGTGTTTTAGCAGGTACGTACTTACGTACCTACTTACTAGCACCTTATCGTGGTGTATGCGGGGGCGGCGACTCCGACTGAGAGACTCCGACCGAGAGAGCGAGGCAGCCAGGCACAGCGTACTTACGTACCGTAGTACCTGAGGTGTCCGCCGTAAGGCGCTTCAGCCCTTGAAGCGAACTCCGGCGGATGTATCCTTAAACTCTGCGTCTTACCCGGTCGAGCCGGACCCCGCCAGCTGACGTCTCCCGCGATGGTGTTGAGCTACTGGAGTATAATTGTAGGTGGAAGAAGTAAAAATCATAACATGGCATTAAAATAAAAAAATTCTCCTCTCAAAAAATAATAATGCATTATTTAAGCACCTGCAAAAATGACATGTTACATCCCCCACCCACTTTGGGGAAACAAAATGAGAAAAATGTTAAACTTCCGAAACAACCTGTAAACAACAGATCGATTTCTAGAAGTTGGATCCCGTATACGTTTTCACGTCTTTTACGTGGCCCGTTGTAGTCTTGTTCGTCAAACGGTCTTTTAACTCGACGAAATTTGGGCCTTTAAACGTATCTACTTCAAGTGGTCCTACAAAACGGGGCGCCAGCTTCGATGCATACGCGTCAGGAGCTGAAGACACTCCCTTTTCCAGACCAACTGTCCAACATGGAGGTTATGATCTCGTCGTCTGAGGTCGTAACATCGAGACTGCCTTTTGAAGGCACGTGCTAAGTTGCGATGACAGCTTTGATAAATCCCTTTAAATCCTTCCATTCGTTGTTCGTGTCGTTCTCCTCGTGTAGTCGTTTCCTGGTCGCTGGAGTAATCAAATGCAGGTCCAAATATTGCTTTAGGCAGTCTCAACTCGCGTCCAAAGTTAAGCATGGCTGGCATGAAGTTTGTTGATTCGTGGTTCGCTGTGTTTAATGCATATCTAAATTCACTTAGTTTAGCATCCCACGATCGGTGGTCTTCACCAACGAATTGCGTTATCAAGGTTTTGATGACGCGGTTAGAACGTTCTACTGGATTGTTCTGAGGACTATAAGGGGCCGTCAGCTGACATTCGACGTTCCAGGCCCTACAAAGATCCCGAAAAATTGTGACCCCTTATCGGTTATTAACACGCTGGGTGCACCGTATCTGAACAAAATCATCTCTTTGAAGTTTTTTACCACATTAGCTGCCGTGGCCGATATAAGTGGACTAAAGCCCCGTTTACACTAGCATGTAGCGCTTGCGCAAGTTTTACTTGCATCCTACTTGCAAGAAAACTTGCAAATGTAAACACTAACATGCACAAAAGTTAAACTTGCAGGGCTGACATGCATGCATTGTTTACTTGCGCCGGCAATATTTGTTCTGACAAATATTACCGGCGCAAGTAACAACTTGCGCGTCAGTTCTACTTGCGCTCCACTTGCCTGTGTAAACACGTGACTTGCAGACCACTCCGACTTGTAAGCAAGTAAAGTGAGTGTTTAGTCGTGTTCCGGTGTGCTCTGTACATTTGAGTTTAAGGTTAATTTGTATATTTGTTATAGTTGTAGTGGTTACTGAGTTGTCATGGCTGATACCAACGAGAACAATGAAAGTGATAAACCCGTGATAGGAAAGGAGACTGTCAAGAAGGAAGGAAAAAAGGTAAAAAAGTATGATAAATGGAACATAAACAACATTGAAACTTTTTTGGAACTGTATGAGGGATACCCTTGTTTATGGGATTATAAATTGGCGGAATATAAAGATAGAAATCTTAAAGAAGACGGCTGGTTACAGATTGTAAAAGGAATGAATATGCCAAACTTTACTGTTAAAGATGCTAAAGTAAAGATGCGAAGCCTGAGGAATACATATTCAAACGAGCTAGTAAAAATAACAAAAAGCAAGTCTTCAGGAAGTGGTTTAGATGACGTATACACACCGACACTGAGGTGGTTTCCAACAATGGACCGCATATTAGGAGCAGTTGTGAAGACAAGAGAGAGCCAAGTAATTGGAATTCCAAATGAAGATGGTAATAAGGTAGGCATTAAGTTTTGTAATGTAAGGTAACTTAAGCCTAAATAACAACATAATGTAAAACGGTTTTTTCCATTAACGTTTATTTAATCAATGTTCAAAATGAAACACATTATACATACAGTTACAGTTACATTATACATGTATTGATGGTACCATTAAATGCCAATTTGGCTGAATTAGCCCAAATTGATTGTCAAACACTTAAATGTTCCTGATTTTGGACGAACTGAAATTGCCATGGTACACTACCTTCTCCCATGAACCAATCTGCTAACTCATCCCTCACCATCTTCGCCCTTTTTGTAGGATTACGTAAGTGTCCAAAATTTCTAACTTTCAGTAAACCTTCTGCTCTCACGTTTTTGTGCCAGTCACCTTTAATTATTTCACCAGTTTCAATATCTTCAACGTCAACACAACCTCTGTAAAAATAAACCCCTGGGCTTGTAATACGTAGCCAATTATGCAATGCAATCGTTGCTTTAACAATGCTGTCAACCTATTCAGGTGATAAGGGAATAGGCTTTTCAAATATACGAAATCTTGATGCCAGTAATCCAAAAGCATTCTCTACAATTCGACGAGCTATAGACAGTCTGTAGTTGAACACTTTTTGCTTTAAAGTTAAGGGCCCTGCCCTTTTAGTGTAAGGTTTAAGTAAATATTCCCTTAAAGGAAATGCATCATCTGCAACGAACAAAGCGTTTTCAGGCAGGTTTAATGTGTTATTATCTATAGCCTGTTGCAACTTACTATTTGCCAACACTCCGCCATCGGATGCTCGGCTATGTCAACGTACGTAAAACAATAGGCATCATCGACCACACCAAGAAGTATAGTACTGAAATTTCCTTTATAATTGTAGTAATCTGACCCGGATTCATTTGGACAACGTATTTGAATATGTTTTCCACCGATGCTACCACAACATCTAGGAAAGTTCCATCGTGTTGAAAAACCGCTCATTATGTCTTCCCATCCGGCTTCCGTCATTGGCATCTACAAAAAATAAATATTGTCATGTCGTAACACATATAAAATATCAGAACATGTTTTACTTTTAACAGAAACAATTTTCATTAAGTTACACCTTTTTTCCCCACAGGACCAACGAAACGAAGAATCCCAAGATATTGATGCTGAGAGTGACGAACATCAAACACCCCGTATCAAGAGAAAGATTACAACTGACCACCAAACTGTTATTCCTCCCAAGATTAGAACTGCATTTAAAACAAAAACAGATGAGAGAGTACAGAAAATTGAATCTTCCATTATAACACTAAAAGAGATATCAGATAAGGCATTTGAACCACGGAATGTACAGATGACAGAAAGCAATGAGTTCGATTTATTCGGCCAATTTGTTGCTTCCCAGTTGAAAAAATTGCCTGAGTCATCCGCTTTACTTGCCATGCAACACATTCAAACCCATTTGTTTGAATTAAGAATGAAAATAAACATAAAACCTGCCCAACATAATAACGTACAAAGTCCGTCCCAAAATTTATTATCTCCATCTCCAAACTACTCATCTCATTCCAATATTGAGTATTCACGTGTTGGCCCAAGTGAGGATAGTGCAGCCTCTCCCGTGTATGATAATATGGACACGTCGGCTCAAATAGTGCAGGATAACAACTTATTGTCAATGGCTATAAACACTATTTTAAATGAAGGCGAAGGGGAAGAAACCGACGACATCTAAGAAAAGTTCAAAGACATTTTCAATACCTAATTTTTGGTCTCTATGACACTAACATTTTTTACCAATTTCCAATCTACTGCTAATCAATATTTCCTTTGACTATTGTATAATAAATTTATTATCATTGAACTTGTGTTTAAATGAAGTACACATATCCTCAAAAAACATTTTATTAATAGCTAGGAAAATCTCTTACCTGCACAAATTCCTGCAATGCTTCATATATAGCAGCACAAACATCAGGAATGAATTTTGAAATAGTGCATTTTGGTACTCGATAAAAATACTGTAGGGAAGCAAAAGAAATCTCCAGTAGCCAAAAATCTTAACGTAATTTGTAACTTTATTTTTGCTGGTAGGGCTACCCTCATCTTTGTATTCGTTTTCTGTATGCACTCTTTCACATGGTCTAGCAATTCGTCAAATTTATTTTTTGAGAGACGGAGGATGTTCCTAAAGCTATCTTGGTCTTCTCTCGCCAATTCATCTAATAGTTTTGATCCTCCTAGTTGCAGCCTTCTTGAAACCCATCTTCTTTCCCAGCATGACTTTTTTTTCTTCTCTTTATATTTAATAGTAATTCATTTGCTTCTACAAAAAGCTCATCACGTAACACACTAACTGCATCTCTCACTACAGCCCTAACGTCCTCTATAACATCCGACATTCCGCATCACATGTAGCACTGCACTGACTGGAATTGAGGCTAGTTCCACTTGCAGTAGGTGTAAACCTTGACTTGCATGCAAGTACAGCTTGCATTAACTTGCACGTCCTACTTGCGCAAGCGCTACATGCTAGTGTAAACGGGGCTTAAGTTCCAACCACTTGCTGTAGTAATCTTGACATACTAATATAAACCGATTTCCTCTCTTCGATCGTGGTAAGGGGCCCACTATAACTGCGGTAACCGTGTACCACGGACCTTGTGGCTTACGAAAATACATCTTCCCGGCGGGCTTGGTTTGTTCCAATTTATATCGTTGACATGTAAGAAACGTATGCCTTCACATCTCGAAACCAACCTGGCCAGTAGTAACATTGTGAGAGCTTCAAGGCGGTTTTTCTAATACCCAAATGACCTGCAGTTTCAATGTCGTGATTTTCTTGCAGTACTTTCGGGCGGTCCTCCTCGCGCACACACAATTTCCAGTGGGCTTGCCTGCATCCGTTATTTCCTTTTACGATCACTCGACGATAGAGGTTACCATCTTTTATAACTAGATTCGAGTCACCCTTTGCGGCCATCTTATATAGCCTTTTATGCCAACGGTTCCTGTCAATAATCCCTAAATCTTTGGATATATCCGTAATTTGTTCCTGCCGTGGTCTTATGTGTATCTGTCTTCTTTTGTGAGGTGAACAATTTTCAGCGGTAAAAGATCCTATATGTTTAGTGTGTTGCTCAAAGACCGGGTTTCTCGACTAGTATCTCTGTTTAATACGTGTATTGTCGATCAAGTGAATATTGTGTTCGACTAGTGTTGTTTTACCTCTAACATCATCGAATTTAGGCAACCCCTCTCTTAGAAATTTTTCTAAGATCTCTGGTTCATCTTCTGATAACTGATTCAATCCGCTAACATCCCCTACATCACTCTTCTTTAAGAAGATATTACGTTCATATCGCGTCTGGGGAGGGAAATCATATGTCAGCAACCCCAACGATTCAATCGAATCGACACCAACTATCAGGTCCGAAGTAATGATGGCACGTAAAGTGCCTCGAACGTATCTATAGGAGATCAAGCCTACGAACTTACAATATTCTTCTAACGATGTGAGCCATCAGCCATCCGGATTTTCATCGGGTGTTTAAATGGTACATTTCCATTTCTTCTGAAATGCTCAGCTAGTCTATTTTCCACCATCGAAATCGTTGTCTCAGTATCTATTAGAGCAGAAAATACGCCACCGTAGATTTCTATTTCGATGAGTGGTCTGCTTTCCATGTTTCTGCTACTCTGTACAGATCCAGAAAAATTCGCTATTGTGCGAAGCCAAATCTGCCAGTTTTCTGGGGGCGTTTTTAATTTCTTCGATTGGGACTCAGATGACCCCTTCTCGGCTGAGTCCACCATCCGTTTCCCGTCTGGCAATTGCAAGCGGTAGTTGCTATACCTTGTCGCTTACAATAAAAACACCTTAAGGTCTTGGGCCTCTGGCATTCTCGAAAAAAAAATCCCCCTTTTTTCGCAGTTCCAACATATGCTATCGTCACGTATACGCCTCACTGTGTTAACTGGGGTTTGGAACCTTACGTTAAGCTCACGTTTATCTTTTCGAACGTTAGGTTTGACAATTTTGGTTACTGTCGTCCGTCTTTGCGTGTGGTTCGCCTCGCCATGAATGGTGCAAATCATTTCGTTTTCTACTTGAGCGGGTTTTGTCTTTGTAACGCCGTTCTCGCTAATCGCAGATACTTCGTGAGATTTATCAAACTTCTTCTTGGAATAGTATGCCGTCTCTGGCACTAGGGCGAGTGATGGCAGTGGAGGAGGCCGGTAAGTGTTTCGGGCCCTCAAATATTCTTCATACTGCCCAGCATGGTGAATCATATCAGATATGGTCCTACCTACATTCCTGTCGTTTCATCATAAGTTTGTACTCGGGACGCATGTTAGAATATAAAATATTGAGTTTATCGTCTAGTGTTAACGACCCTCTTCTGCGCATTAATGTCATTAAAGCCACGACAAAGTCTTTAAATTGCTCCTCTTGACCTTGTGTACGCTTCCGGATCTCGTCGTCAAGATTTTGTTTGTATCCAGTAGGAAGAAACTGTGTTTCAAAGTCCCTCCGAAAATCCACATAATTGTTCCATAAGTCCTTGTTGTTCCTATACCACAAGAGTGCAGAGTTCTGGAAAATCTCTGGCAAGGCTATAGGGATGTCGTTTCGTTCAATGCCGTACGCGTCGAGTAGCTCATCCAATCTCTCTAGGAACGAGATCAGTCCTTTCACTCCGTCAAAACGAAGATTCCATTTCCTTACTAGGCTGCACAAGTTACGCGAGTCACTCTGCATCGAAACAACCTGATCGTTTTTCTAGTCCGACCGGTTTCGTTTGTATGTACGTCGGAAGTGAATAGTCCGGTAACATCGATTGGTGGCTATGTACTACGTTTGTGTGCTGAGTTTCCATCCTGCCATTAGCAGAAGTCTGGGATTCCCTACTGGTTTGTAATGATAAAATCATTTCTCTTAGGGTTCTGCTGTCAGCGTTAGGAGGGAGTTCAAGAATTTTACGAAGAGCCATGGAATTTCGAACCTTCTGGATAATGTTGTCAATGGGTTGGAGAGGCGAGAACATGTGCTCAGCGTATTTCTCGACCTTTCCAAGGCGTTTGACTGCGTGCATCATGAGACACTGATGAACCAGTTAGAACTTTGTGGCATTCGGGGTCTCCCTCATAAATGGATCTTGTCTTATCTCAGGGACAGATACCAGTGTGTGGAGATCTGATCTCGGGTATCATGTCGAGGAGAAATAAACTGGTTCATGGAGTCCCACAGGGATCTATTCTTGGGACGGTTCTTTTTCTTCTATATGTAAATCGAATAAATTCATCGATCCAAAATGGAAAGATAATTCAATATGCCGATGATACGACTCTCTGCATAAAATCTACTTCGAAAGAAAATCTTGAAATTGAATCCTTCATTGCTGTCAATTGCTGCATTCAAAATTTTTCTGAGATCAACTTAAGAACAAGCAGTACCAAATCTAATGTCATCAACTTTTGTCTCCGACAAAACGAAGATGTATGCCACCCTGCAGTTTTTGTAGAAAATGAGCTCTTGGAGAATACCGACTCTACCAAGTTCCTAAGGATGTACCTCGACAAAGGTCTAACCTGGAACAATCATGTGGACTATATCTGTGCTCGTGTTACTTCAGGTATCTACGCCCTGCGTAACCTTGCCAACTATTGTTCACAAAAAGTCTTAAGAATGGCTTATTTTGGCCTGATTTATCTATACCTGACATATGGTTTAATACCTTGGGGCAGCTGTGCCAAATAAAATCTAGTAAGAGTATTCAGACTACAAAAAAGCTGTCAGAATAATTTTCCAATTAAACATCAGAGAGTCGTGCAGGGATACTTTCAGGGAGCTCGGATTGCTGACTCTGCCCTGCCTCTATATATTGGAGGTTGCCCTGTATTGTCGATCGAAATGTGATCTTATTCGGGGTAGTGACATTCACTCTTACGAAACTAGAGGCAAGGAGAGTTACCGTGCAGAACAGCATAGGACGGTGGCTTTAGAACGCTTGCCGTCACAGGCTGGAGTCAAATTTCTCAATCGGCTCCCTGAGGGTCTTCTACAATCGGATAATTTAAACCACTTTAAAGCTATTCTGAAGCACCTACTGGTGTCGAATCAAAATTTACATAAAAATTAATTCGTAGAGCCCCGAGTCTCATGATGAATGAATGTTGGCGTGAATGTACAAGAGATGAATGTTTGAATGAGTATTGTAAGTATGAATGTGTATAGTAGGGATTTTTTACAAATACATAAACCTGACTTTTGCAATGCAATGTCATTGCCAAAATGCAATAAAAGAATTATTATTATTATTATGCTTTCGTTTTGCTCGTTGCTGCTCAGTATCCTGTGGGTGTGAGATACGGAATTGCCTCCTAATACGCCCGCACAGTCCATCCTATTATTTTCGTTCTCGACCTCACGCTCTGAAGTCGTTAATTTATCCGACCGTAAATGTGCTACGTATCGTTTTCTTAATTTGTCAACTTTACCCTCACTATCAAGATTGTATTTTAATAATTCGTTGCGTAGTTGGGTTTTGTCTAAGCGATAGACCCATCCAATATATGGGGCATTTTCCGTCGGGGATTTATCTTTTATTGTTTCCGGTTGCCTAGTGGGAATAATAAGCGTGGCCGAAGGTCGAGTTTCTGTTGACAATGGTACAGGCGTATCTTTATCACCCTTAGTACCGTTAGCCTTATCTAAATCGACCCTTTTGTTTGAGGTTGGCAAAATATAACATACTCCCGACAGCCAGCGTAAAACTGCAAAGCACCTGCAAAATATAACGTTTTCAAACATTTAAAACTAATTTACTTAAATAGTTAGAAAACTAAATTAAATTAAACTAAATTTTCAGAAAACTATCGTTTAATTTCGTCCAATTCTTCGGGCGCCAAATTTATAACGTGTATTTGGGTCAGGGATAGTTTTTGAAAATATATAACCCTAAGACACCGGATAGAACAGTCGAGAGGGGTAAAATCCAGGGTTCGAAAGTGAGAGGTAGTTTCCAAGTTCAGCTCAGAACCGAATTAAAATAAAACCAAAAGTCGAAGCAAATAAAGAACCAATGATCAACGGTTCAACATGCTTTCATCATCGCAGACTCGGAAACGAAAGGGAATAAGGGGAAGGCGTCAGCATTTGCTTTTGGATGACTGTTCCACTACCTAAACGTTCCTTAATACGACAGTTGCTAGTTCAACTGAAGCTCGAAAACGAGGAACGCTGGAGCCAACTTACATCAAGCGACCCAGCGGCCTCGAAAAGAAACGATAAACTAAATAAAAACTAACTGCAAACACTAGTTTGCTCGAAATCGCGCCTAGCTCAACTAGAGCTCGAAACTAAGGAACGCTGGTGCCAACGTACGTCAAGCGACCCAGCGGCCTCGAAAAGAAACGATAAACTATATAACAGCTAAATTTAAACTCATCGTCACTAGTAATAGAATCTAATTCTATTCGTACTTATCTATTTTCTTGGTATACTTTATATCTAAAATTATATTCTATTAGCAGCTTAAGTACGTAATGTCATGTACTTATCTTATCGTTAGTTAATAGGCAAGTGCAGGTAAAAGCGTGTTTTGGCAGGTGAATAAGTACCTACTTACTTGCACCTTATCGTGGCGTATGCGAGGGCGGCGACTCCGACTCGACTCCGACTCCGACTGAGAGACTCCGACCGAGAGAGCGAGGCAGCCAGGCACAGCGTACTTACGTACCGTAGTACCTGAGGTGTCCGCCGTAAGGCGCTTCAGCCCTTGAAGCGAACTCCGGCGGATGTATCCTTAAACTCCGCGTCTTACCCGGTCGAGCCGGACCCCGCCAGCTGACGTCTCCCGCGTTGGCGTTGAGCTACTGGAGTATAATTGTAGGTGGAAGAAGTAAAAATTATAACATGTCATCAAACTAAAGAAAGTTCTCCTCTCAAAAAATAAAAATGCCTTATTTAAGCACCTGTAAAAAATGACATGTTACAAATTGTTTAGGACTTTGAGTGTCTGGATTTTCCCAAGTATAAGATTTCCTAACTCATTCAACCCTCTAATCATTTACATGAATTACAGTTTAAAAAAAACGTGTGACAGATTGCTACTAAGTGAATTTTCCGATATTAATGATCTTTTGATTCTGTATATCAACCCATTTGATATATTTCGCTCTCTGGGTAGCATAAGATTGATTACAGCTCTTGGAAATTTCATGCCTCAGTAAGCAACTAAACCAATTTTTAATTAACCAGTAAACGATACGTGTTGCTCTTATTTAGAAGATTTAATTACACAGGTTTATAAAAAAATATTTTTTTTCTGTAACATTGATCAAAAATAGGTGTTTCTTATGTATTTTGCCTTGCTCTAAACACGAAAATAACAATAATAAAAAGTATGTAGGACGTACGGATTTTTTTGATACAAGACATCCTAAGAAACTTAAGAAAAGTATAGTTTAACAAACTATGAGAATAGGGATTTTCAATAAATTGTTGACAGAAATGTTCCAACCAAACTTAAGTTTATTATTAATATACATTAAAGTGAATGAAAATAAAGAACATTTTTCACTTCAAGTTGACACTAAAGGCTGTTATTATTATTTTACTTCTTTCTCTTGTGGGGTGTGAAATCTTCCCGTTTCAGGAACCAACAATAGTCGCCCATCATGGAAGGATCCAGCGGCCTTGATATCTGCTTTCAATTGTTCTGATGTCCTGGTGGAACCTCTCGCCTTGTTCGTCACTTACGGCTCCCAGATTTTCCGGAAAAAAAAGTCCAAGTGAGAGTGGAGAAAGTGTATTTTTAAAGACATTCGACAACCCATAGATTGGTACGCTTTCAAAGATCTTGGACTAATTTTTTGTAGTTTTCCTCCTTGGTATTTCCTAGAAACCCTTTCACAACCTGGACAAATGATTTCCAAGCGGCCAAACGCTTTTTTATTGAGTTTTTGTTTCGAACTCAGGATCTTTAATCATTTTTCTGATATCTGGACCAGTAAAAAACACCTTCTTTGATCTTAGCTTCGCCTCAGCTGAGGAAACAAACTGGATAGGTATGCAAATCCTTCACCTTCTCTACTCATCTGCCTTTACAAAGTTTTTTATCAATCCAAGTTTGATGTGCTGTGGTGGTAGTAGAATTATATTTTCAGGATCTACAAGAGGTATGTTGAGTATATTTCTATCACCAGGCGTGTAGTTAGACCTTTTTGGCCATTTTTTTCTTTTTGCTGGTAGTGCTTGTCTGACGCTCTACTATCCCTTAAGCATATGAAGCAACAGTATTTTGTGTAGCCACCCTGAAGGCCCATAAGAATAGCAAACTACTTTGAAATCTTCACATATTTGCCACTTGTACTCATCGTATTGAATTGCCTTTAGGATGGCTGCCATGTTGTCGTATGTTTCTTTCATTATAACAGAATAAGCAACAGGTATCGATGGTTTTCTTATTACCATTGTGTAATAGGACAGCTTTTAGGCTATATTTGGACGAATCGATAAAAAGACGCCATTCATCCGGTGTATGATTAATGCCAAGTTCATCCATCAGCCCAGTCACATCAAAAACAAACACACATTGAACCCTCAAGTTTAAAGAAGGCTGAAAACTGTACATTTCTTTTTTCTAAAGCAAGACACTGTCGTGCCTTTTGCTAGAAGATTCCATTCTTGCAGTCGTGATCCTAACAGTTCTGCTTTCTGTTTAGAGAGGCCTAAATCACGAACAAGATCATTCAATTCGTATTGTTTGATAAAATGTGGTTCGTTTGACATCTGAGGCTCAAAGGTAGGATCGTTAGGGTTATCTGTTTGCTCAGTTACATCTTCACTGTCCATTTGCTGGCAATCATCTTCACTAATATTGGGAATAAAAAAAATTTCCCAGTCAACTGGAGGGGTGGGAATTGGCAAATCGTCTCCATGTGGAACTGGCTTGATTGCTGAGTGGACACGTCCTGGGTACTGGATTTTACATTTTTGCTTCTTTGAATATCCCTCAGGGTTTGACAAACAAAAATAACAATCATTGAAAATGGTTTGCTAGGCTCACGCCAAAACCATTGGAACAGCAAAGGGCATTGACCTTCTGTTCCCTTTGGCCCATTGGATAAGGTTGACCGAACAGCTAATGCAGCAAATATGTGGGGCCCAACTTCTATCCTGGTCCCCCACCTTGCAGCCAAAATAAAGGAAGTATGCCTTTCTTACCTCTTCAGTTATAGGCCTTCCTTGTGATTTAATGATGTACCTTCCACACACGTAAACAAAACTTGTCTGGAGGATTTTTACAAACTCGACGTAAAACTAGACATTACAAAAAAATACTTAAGAAGTGTTGAAAATTAAAACTGAAACACACAAACCTCTCTCTTAAAATACCTGCTCACTATGCTGTGCTGCTGTGAGTCACCAGGACCACAAAGGAATGTTTTATCTTGCCCCCACCACTGCTCTGCAGGGCTGCCAACCACTTTCAGCTTTTAAACACAAATTATGGTATATGACTATGACAGCGGTACTATAACATAAAACTGAGACGTGGTAGGCTATTTATGTTTTCAGTTTTGGATGGATTTTGTAACTTAAAAATAAACAAAAAAACCTTATTTAATGAATGTTACATTTTGTGTGTAAACCTGTGTTATCTGTATGATTTTGGTTATAAAATTCTTGTATATAGACCCTGCAAGAGACTGTTCTTTCTGGTCTAAGATTTCCCATATGAGTATTAGGCTTCTGAAAGTGTCCTGTCTTAAAAATATAATAGCGTATAAAACTCTGCAATCTGTAATATCAATAATACTCTCAGATTTAAAAAAAGATTAAAACAAATGAAGAACATATAGAAACCAATTGAATCCAGGATATGTTACTTTTAGATCTCCTAAACACTAGAAAGTTAAGGCATGGAACGAGCCTTATATACATATTCCGGCATGAAAATGATACTGCCCTTTGTGTGAAATTGTAATCCATTGGATTGTCTAAAATTTGTATCACTTACTGAAACTTTGCCATCTTAATTTTGTATATATTAAGGTGGCAATCTTAATACATACATAGGCGTTCATCCTATGATTGATTATATGTTTTAAATTTGAAATAACCCTTATATTTTTAGTTACAGAGTTTTAGGTCTATTAACATAAACTTTAGATAATTACCTGAAATGAATGTATCTATTGTATTAAGTGCTTGATCGGAAGGTATATACTCGTACATCAATGCAATGGTTATAAGCTTTGTTAGAGTATTGATAAAACAATTTATTTATTTATTTATTTACATACGGTATACACCATTTCACATTTGATATAGGTATTATGAAAATACAAGAGGCTTGATAAAAACAACTTACATAAATAGTTTACATGCATACATGCTAAAGCAAACAAAAGCAAAAATAAGCAAAACAAGTGCCAAATAACATCAACATCGTGAATAAAAAGAAAAATTACAACAGCAATATAGTTCATAAGCAAGTGCAACATGAAGGTGAATCCGTAAAAAAAAACTTAATTAAAGTAACGCATGAATTATAGAGTTACTAATATACTACTGAGACATACATATGCATATGAGCAAATACAATACGAAAGAAAAAATAAAGATCAGCGTAGTGTAAAAAAAAAAAAAAGGTTGGGACGTGTACTTTTCTGTTTTACCTGAGCAATTGTTATGTAGAACTGATCACTCTACATAACGAAATTTTACATCCAAATGAAGAAGCGCACATTCATTGTTGCTGCAATCAGAACGGTCACTGATTAGACGCCAATCAGCTGTTCAAATAAAGGAGTTATGCTAAGGTGAGCCATTACCATGCCATTGATATTTTGTCGCTTGCGTATGTCAGTTAGTAAAATTTCAGTATAATAATTTTGTCTTTACAGAATTAAATATCTACGGTAAACTAAGCCTTGGGCCTCGTAGTAAGATTGTCAAGTCCTGTCGATAAACGTAGGAAATTAATACGTTATCTGTAATAAATTAATACTAATCTAGTCTTTTAATAGTTCACGGAGATAAATAGTTGTAAATACGTGTTCATAGTGTCAAATACTGTAACCACAAATTGTTTCTGTAAATTGTACTTAATTAGGCCGAGATATTATCTCGTAACAATTGCATCGTCTCTCATAAATTTCCTTACTAAACTTGTTAACTGTTCTATAAATAATTGAATCGGTAACTTTATGTCCTAATGTTTGTATATTATTTAGTTTTACTCAGAATAATGTAAAGGCAGTTGTCATGAAATTTATACCTACCATTGCCGTGAAAGTGCATACATTAATGCATTATGTTAATACCTCAATACACTTTACTATAATTATTGTAATTAATTAGTTTAAGTAAGAACAAACGTAATTAATTTTTTCTGTGTCAGAATAATTATGCTTTGTGTTTAAGACCAATATTGTATATCATTGTAATTGGCAGATTCTGCGCTTTTTTAATGTACTTATGTTTATACATTAAACGTTTCTTTACATTTTACTGGCCGCTGTAAGCTAAATACGAGTATGTTAGACACACCAACAATAATGACAGATGTTGCTGTTTTAGTCAGCTGGTTTCTTTTAAGTCAAGTTTGACATTGTTTTCATGATTGATTATAAGTAATGTTTACTGATTTCAATGAGCCGCAGAAAATGAATAAAACTGACTTTATGAAATTAAAGTTTCAATATTGGATTGCACGGACGATACAATCGACGGCTCGTGTGTGTGTTTTGGGTCCGCCCAGTTGGTGAGTAGACTTTACACTACTTATTCCATCGTGCTCCCCTGGGAGGTCGGACTAACTCCGTCAATGTCATTGTGGAGCCTCTACCTATCGGACTAGGCCTGAATAACTGCATCAGGGTGGATCCAGTTCCGAACTTTGACAAATGGGACTCAACTTAAATTAATGTCTAGCCATTATGTATTCATGTGAATTATTGTTTTGTAATTTTGTAGTTCAGGAATATGGTCATCATGATTTTGGCCACTGTAAGTTTGTATTAGTAATCGGAGCGCTCCTACCGTAATAATTTTTCGTACTTTTATTTCAATTGGCCAACGAGTGAAGTTTAAGTTACGGTAAGTTAAATATATATTTGTTTATTTAGTTTAACCCTAGAACTGTTAATCGACATAATTATGTCGGTTAATGCCGCTTTTTTGGTGTTAACTATCAAGATTTTGTCGATCAAACATTCCCTCGTATAATTACTTTTTATAATATACTCCGGTAACGTATCGATATAATTCATGCACTATTAGATTCGGGAAGAAAAATTCTAAGGAACAGATGAGTTTTATTCCTCTTTGTATTATGGTTTATGACGTAGCAAGCTTGTTATTTTGAATGTAAAAGAAAACGCGACGCCGTTTGTTGTGACCGCCATATTGCCGCTGCCGTTCTGTATCACTTTCGTGCCGAGCTGTGGATATTTGTAAGTTTTAATAGTTTTACGCGTGTTTTAGTGTCGTATTTAATGTGTAGTGTGTTGTTTGTTGTCTTAGTAGTGTAAACATATATATTTTAGAATAAATCAATTTCTATTTACTGAAATATGTTTGAGAAATTACGGCTTTGTGTAGGCTATGGCAAAATGGCTTGGCTAAAATTCATTTTACATAGTTTGTTATTGTTTTCACTTACTAAACGTTATTTATAGCACTCTTTTAGCTCTGAAGTAACTATTTATTTTTGGTAAATAGATAGTTTTCACAATAAAATATATATTTCCTGTAATTTTTTTGGTTATATCTAATAACTGTTTGGGTTATTCTATATTTTTTCAATATCTTTAGTTATATTTATAGTTTTCTAACTACATAATATTTCCTATTACTTATCAACCATAAATTTATAAATTTTGATATAGTTCAAGCTTTAGAAACTATTTTATATTTTGCCGAATGAAAATTTTTCGCAAAATTTTTGAATAATGGCAAAATTTTAACTTTTTTACTTTTCAAAAAATAATTTATGGTAATTATTTCATTACTACTGTATATTCTATTTTATTCTAAGTAATAAAATATGCAAAATAACATGTATTCATAGATAAATGTATTAGCAAAAACTTGTTTTACCAAAGTATTACGTGTACACCCGATTTTCAGAATTTACACGCATCGCTGCTTTTTGTTCTATAGCTTTATGATGCTTTCATAAATGTGTATAATGTTTATGTTTTTCTGAAACTAGATAAAATTTGACACAGAATGGCTAACTCACTTATAAATATTTCTCACTATAACTTCATTTGCTAGGTATGGTCCCCCCCAAATTTAAGAAATATTTTTCGTAAATTTTATATTTTATTAAAAAAAGTGTTTATTAGAAAAATTTTTGATGGTTAATTTTACAATATAGTGCAATTCTACGTTTAATTCTGAACACAAAAAATATATACTCTTATTTATATTGCTTTTATTTTATATTTTTTAATAATTTTTTTAAAAAAACTTTGCGCGAAGCTCCAAAACAGCCCGACACTACAGGATGAAATGACCGCCAGTTCTTTAAGACCTTAGCACTGTGAGAGAAATAGGCAATACAGAATGAAATACGTGAAATATTGGTTTTAATTTCTAATTGCCTGATATTTAATTAGAGACCTTGCAACTTACTATTGGAAAATAATCAACCGAAATCTGTGGCTAATTTAAGTACCTAAGGCTTAGTGTCGTAAACCTAATAGTTCTTGCGCGCATGGTAGTGGTCTCGATTGAGCATACCTGAGGGCAGGAAACTGTTCCTTGTTGGAGACCTGCGACTATCACACCCCATCAACAAGGTGGCGCCCTTATTACCGAGCAAACCGTAACCATCTGGGTATCCGTCAATCTTAGTAGTCCTCTTTCACTGCGCAAGAACTTGGTTGTCCTGGCGCTCTACCAATACTCACGCCCTTCTCCACTGAGCGAGGCCGACAATATTGCTAACCCGTGAGGAGGGGTGGCAGTAGCCTATGTTCATTGATATATATATATATATATATATATATATATATATATATATATATATATATATATATATAAAAATTGAAATCTTTTAGTCGTACGTGTTAAGAGGGTTTGAGCTATATCATAAAGGATGGCATTTTAACCAACCACACATCAAAATATTGAGCAATAATGATACATCTTCTTCATTGTAGGTGGCATATAATACCTAAGTTATTGGACAAATAATTGAATCAGTACACTACCCCGGGTATAGGCCAGACCTCTGATTGGCAGAGAGCAGATAATGTGATGTAAGATGGCGGCGCCTACGTGCCGACTCTGGCGGGAAACTAATGTAACGGCTAGGCCCCACCCCATCTGACGTCAATGGTATGCAGACTCCGTTATTCAATGTTATGACTAATCTCGTTGGTGGAAATCCAACAAGGTGGCATCTACAATGGTGGAAACCAGAATCGTGTTCGCTGTTCTTCTAATTTTGGTGGTGGAAATCACACCTCTTGCGTCACGCATCCTTTACAAATGTGTAAGCGGGTCGGCTCATCTGAGAGACTTGATCGACGTGAATGTGACTGTTTAATGCGTGGGGCGTTTGGCGGCAGGTGATTCAGCTCCAATGGTTTTCCATACCAGCTGTGAAGAAAAAAATTTTCCATACCGTAAAGTAAAACTGTTACCTGGCATTACAGCATTGAGCTGGTGGGTTGCTATTAGATGAATGAGAGCGTGGTCAGACCCAAGTATATGGTTCACAAAGTCGGTTCAAAGATGCTGGTTGTTGACCACATATTGCTTCACTTCTTCCCTTTTCGGTTGAGATTCACTCATCTGTATTAGTGTTGATCCTCGTCTTCTGCGTGAACAGGTAGCAGGTACGGTTAGTCCCTTAAAAAAGGGAAAAATAACACACATTGCCGGCCGCTATAAGGGGAGACGAAGTAGATTAATGTGGAGGAGTTTAATAAATACCACATGTCTAGACTCCATACTACGATTATTAAAAGCCCTCTTCTTACAGTTATTTTTTAATAATAACATCCACTGAAATTCTACTAACATCAGTACATCTACCTTTATATTTTTTAGACGACTACATTTCTTTTAGATCACTGTCGGTTCAATTTTTTTCGCTATGGATGTGACGGCCGTTTTGATGTCATACACTTCTACGATCTTCACTGCCTTGCGATAGAATTGAGTGTCCACCGCTTTTGAATCGAGGATTCTGTATTTAGCTTAGTGTCAACTCTTTTATAACCATCTTTGGTGTGGGTTCGTTATGTTTCTTCAGTGAATAAAACTGTGAATAGTTTAATTTTTCCATCTTTAAAGAATTAATTAGTCAATTATAGACATTAACTACAAAATCTGCATAGGCTATGGATAACCAAATACAGGGTTCCAATATGTGGACAAATCCGAGTAGCAGTGTTAAAAATGTTCAAGTTAGAAATGTGAAATAGTGCTTATCGTACAAGGTACAGAGGATATGTGCACAGTTGTGGCTAGGAGTACTGTAAGCGAACAGTGTGAGCTTGAGGGTCTTAAGACAGTCTGGGTACTCGAATGGAGAGAGTCGTATGCACACAAAAATATGTTGGTGTTCGAAATCATAAATCACCCTGTTATATCCCGAAGTACAGTAGGAATGAGATAGGTGTGAGTTTCCATTAAAATGCAGGTCATACATGTCCAAGAGACGTGTGGTTGTAGACCTTTGCTGCATTGATCGGCAAAATGTAGGAAATCAAAATCCAGGTATGGGCGTTACGCCTGATTCCAGGAGGCAGTGGGAATGTGTGGGGTCACGGCAGGGTCCCGGCAGACAAATATGCCGTACGATTTACGATCCTGATATCCTGATTTGGATATCCTGATTGATGATTAGGTCTGATACCAGCCAAAGCATTTGTCATAAAAAACAGTAAAATACAATAAGTAAGTGTTTTTTTATAGGTTAGGTTCAATATTTACACACACTCACACACACACACACACACACACACACACACACACACACACACACACACACACACACACACACACACACACACACACACACACACACACACACACACACACACACACACACACACACACACACACACACACACACACACACACACACACACACACACACACACACACACACACACACACACACACACACACACACACACACACACACACACACACACACACACACACACACACACAATAATAATAATATATATATATATATATATATAAAACCTAACACATAATTACAATGTATAAAATCTGGTTAAATGAAACCAATTACACCAGAGAACTGTGACACACATATGTCAGGAGTCACGACCACCATGTTGTGCGTGAACATCACTAACTTTAAAACATGTGCAGCTCCAATTATTAAAACTTAACTACAATGCACAGAATGGCAGTGTAATTAATTTTTTTCAGTAAACCCAAATGTATGGAAAAATCAAACAAACATATATATTCGTATAACTGAGCATAAATGTAACCTAGTAGCAATAATTTATATCCTGAAGAGGAAACTAATTCAGAAACGTTCTTGATGTAACAAAATGTGACAATTGATCGAAATATGGTTTAAATTAATCTATTATCGATACGGAAAATTAAAATTCAACTATACCTTTTATCAAAGCCATATGTCACCTCGAAAGTCTGTACTCTAGACTGCTGCATTCCAATAGTAATGTTTATAAGGGTTAGATTTTATCGATTTATAGACATATAAATAGAAATTAACAACACATTACAAACCTATGATTGGCGTATATGTACTTTAAGCATTTAAAAACCTCGCTTTGAATCGACTATACGTTATTAATAAACACATATGTAAATATTTAAATTAACATTATTCACTTCTATCTCGAAAACGTGTTTGCAGTGAACACATATTTGCACATTCCTTTACTGTTGGATTGTAAACAAATATTGGAAAGTTATTAAGTTTAAACTTAGTTATACAAACCAGATTATTAAAAAAAATTAAAACAGTTTTATTAACTAAGTATTCATTATTGATTATAGCTTGGTAATAAATATTGAGTATCCACTAACATAACATCCTTTGGTAAAATAAATTTCATTTGGAAGGCGATCTAGTGTTTTATGTACATTTTTATTTTAATGGATGAGTAATTGTTCGATAAACAGTTGAAAGTATTGGTAGTAACAATGTAATACATTTTTGCAATAGTTTATAGTGTTAAGAACCTCATATAAAATTTTGCACTACACAGTTCTAATTAATGCTTTATTTACTTTCAATGCAGTTTACATCATACGAGCGTTGTAAAAGGTTATTCCTTGTAGAATATAAAACTAGGTGCTATTAAGACTATACTACAACTTTTTGGTAACGATAAGAGCCAATGAGTGAAGTGAATAAAAAAAGTAAAAGCTTCTACTTATGACCGGAAGTATACTTAGTTACGATAAAGTGAATGATAAAATACTCGAAGTGATTTCTACTCAACCAATTATGTATGTATAAAAAAACACCAAATGATCAGGTGATTGAAAATAAATATTTGTGAATTTTACAAGTAAGCCGTAGATTAAATTATTTGGTAATTATTTTGGTTTAAGACAATAATTATTAATTTATATTCGATATCTTTTTAGATGATGGCATTTTGCACCAACAAATCCCGTGCTAACAACGTACTGCAATTTACTGTTTCTGACATTTTGTGCTATACTGCGGGTAACCAATACAGTTTAAGCAGAAAGAGATTTTAAATTACATTTACACTAAGTACAGGGTGGAGCGCGGTAATTTGCTTTTTTGCACCGCAGGCTATGGCGGCACTGTTGGTCAAAGAGAGGGGAGAGTGGGGGTGGCTTATAGTGGCTGACGGGAGATTTGTATTCCTCTGCGTTCCAATTGCCATCATGCAGTGGACACGAGAGGAGAGGTTGTTTTGTGTTGAAGCGTATTTTTCAAATGCCCACTCGATCATTGCAGTGCAGCGTGTTTTTCGTTTACGATTCGCTGTTCCCCCATGCGGACGTGTTCCTGGTCGGCAATCAATTGTAAATTGGGTAACTGCATTCAGAACAGCAGGGAATGTGTCATGAGTACGAAGGGGACCTCAGAGAAAGATTACAATACCGGAAAACATCGATAGAGTTAGAGCAGCAGTACTGCAATCTCCAAAACGCTCTACTCGGAAGCAATCACTTGCTCTTGGCATTTCAAGACGTTCTCTCCACCGGATTCTTCATGATAAACTGAGATTTCACCCGTATAAAATGTGCGTGGTCCATCAATTGTCAGCACGGGACTATTCGACACGGCGTACTTCTTGTGAAGACATGCTTGCAACTATACTGCGTGACGCAATTGGGTTCTTTTCTGATGAGGCACATTTTCACCTCAGTGGGTGTGTCAACAAGCAAAACATGCGCTACTGGAGTGGAAAAACCCCAGAGAAGTCCACCAGAGACCTCTGCATTCGGACCGCGTCACTGTGTGGTGCGGCATATCACGAGTAGGCATCATTGGCCCTTACTTTTTTCAGGATAACCGTCGTGCTATAACTGTGAACTCCGAAGGGTACTTGACTATGATAAAGGATTCTTTTCAGCCGGCTCTTGAGGCAATGCAATTAGAGGATACATGGTTCCAACAGGATGGTGCCACTGCACACACAGCGAGGGTTACCATGAATTGTTTGAGGCAAATGTTTCCTGGACGGCTTATCATCTCTTTGAGGGCTGATGTGAACTGGCCGGCAATCTCACCAGACTTAGCCCCATGCGATTTTTTCCTTTGGGGTTACCTGAATTCGAAGGTGTATATCAACTGTCCCAACACCTTGGAAGACCTAAGGAACAATATTGAGGCAGAAATTGGCAGAATACTAATAGACACGCTTGTTAGAGTTAATGAAAACTTCAGAAAACGTATGCAGCAGTGTGTGGATGCCGATGGTCGACATTTGCCAGATATATTATTTAAAACCATGTAATTTAAAAATTCCCTTACTGTTCAATATAATTAAAATAAAAAATAATTTTTTCTAAGGTTCATAAATTGTTTATTTTATTTCCAAATCAGCAAATTACCGCGCTCCACCCTGTATATGAGCGTCAGCGTGCCATATCAATCGAGGAACAGGACAATTTTTATTTTTGTTTGTTATTTCATGTGTCTGTATGATAGAGAATGAACTAACTGACCAATAGAGTTTTTTTTTTTTGGAGAAGCTTTATCGACATACTGTGACTCAATTAGACAAAAGGATATTTTGTGAATAATTTAAATAGGTCTTATAATTAATAATGATTTCAACGAGAAATGTACAGCATAATTAAATATTCAAACAAACTAATTATAATCAGAAGGATAATATTTGAAGTTGGGTAAAAATGAGTTATAATATCATAGTAGTTGTATTATATAACGGTGCATGTAAAGGTATCCGCTTAGTGTACTAAGTTGTGCAAGGACTCTGTACCAAGGTACACTTTTGTGTCTATAGGACAGTTTAGAGTGTATTCAGTTTGAGCACGGTTCGGTACTGTGTCAACTTACCGGTTCACCGCACAAGTTTGTATAATCGAGAGGGGTGTTCCTAATTAATTAGAGTTGATTACTTCTCTAAAAGTTTGTTTTCGCCAGTAACATAGGTTTGGAAATTCAGGCAAAACAACGTCTACGCTGAATCAGCTCCTAGTGGTGAGCTCCGACCTCTCTGTTATCGTATAGGGTATGTCTGCCTACGCTACATCAACATATGGTCATTATATGGCACTATGCAAAGTCTATTAGAACAAACCACGCGTAAACATAACGGTTTCATGTGCATTATACTTTATAAATATTATATCTGATAATATTTCCCCTACTCAGAATTCTGTTGATAGAAAAAACTACAGTAATTTGTTAAAGAGTTTAATTAAATGTGTGTCTATCTAAAAATGTACTGAAAAAAAGCATTAAACTTAAACAACTAAATTACTGAGTTAAACTTTTTTCCCTCCAGGCCATCAATTGTGGCTCATAAAGTATCTAGATATAGTAAATTCATAGACCGAATGGACGAAACACATGTGGTTGGATACCGCTGAGGTCGTATTAATGAAGTTCCGATTTTCAAAGTTTACTGATATGTTTTACTATGGCAAATAAACATAAAATCACCGCTATTAGGTGTTAAAATAATAATATATAGCAACGTTGCTGTCAAATAAAGTGATAATGAATTAATGATATCACGAGGGTGTGCCTAATGGTTCCAATGTTCTATGCAAATTTGGCATACGAACTTAATAATTATTAAAACTTTAAACGTGACTTCCCTTCACGTTGATGTCAACTCATTGACGTCAGCTTCTTGGCTCGATATTGCTGCTGTAGTCTAAAAAGTGAAGATTAGTAGACAAGAAGTCTAAAATATGAATGCTGGAAAGGCTCGACGCTGTACTTATAGTTAAAACCAAACTCAGGGACTCGAAGTTAAATTCGCCTGAAAAAAGTCAGGACTGTATTAGCCATTTATCGAAACAACTTAAAATTCATGAAAACGTGGTCTCGTCAGAAGGATATCACCCCACTATAATCCATATTAATCTGCCAAATAAATCATCTTATAAATTAAGTTACTTTACTATGTACTACTTAACTTTATATTACATTCAAAATTAGATGTCTCTCAAGGGTTATTTATAATTATAAAATTAATTTCAATAAACATTGAATCGCAAAAAGTACTTTCTCCGCCGGGACTCAAACCCGATCCCTCACATGCCGGGTAAATGTGCTACCATTACACCACAGAGCACTCACTTTTTACGACTCAATTATTTTGTATTTGGACGTATTAGTTATAAAATTATGTATTATGTATTAATTAAATAATTAATTACATTTAAATATAATATAAAATTTACTTACGTAAAAGGCGCGCGAGGTGTTGCCCGGCAACGGGATCGACAGCTACAAAGTTCACGACAGAAAAAATTAATACGCGTGCCAATTAGGTTATTAATTCACCAAGAATTTAGTTCTAGTAGCATTGGATGTAAATTATATTAACCAGTAACGTGTAAAACGGTTGCGAAAATATTTATTATATAAAAGTACTACTAATATCAGTACAAATTTAACTTTTTCTGAACTCTTCATTGAAAGCCCTTCTGATCCACTGAATTTCTATTCCAATTTTGAAAAGTATCACATAATGCAAATACAAAAGTTTGTACTAAATCCTCGGCAGTGTTCAAGTGAATAGAGACAACAATTTACAACTATCACATTAGTATATAATTAAATACGTTAATTAGTCTGTCTTAGATTTGATATTATACAAATCGTATAGGTAATAAATAATATTGGCCTGAAAAGCCCTACGTCTACAGCATTTTTATTACAAGCGGTATAGAATTGCCTATTCTAACCTATAAATTACTTCGGTCTAATACTATATTCGTGGTGGTACGAAAATTAAATTTGTTTTGTCGCACAAATAAAATAGAAGTATGTTTCCAAAACATACATCGGACAAAGAACGCTGGTTCTGGCACTTTTAAATTGATTTATTTATATATTAACGCCAAAGCTTATTTGCCCTTATTGCCACGAAAAAGACAGTCTGATATTCTCGTATTTTAAATGTCATAGATAAGTTTACACCTAATAATGGTGGAAAATCTATAGCACTTACGACATAATTGAGGTTACTTCGGTTAATTCTGGCCATTGAAATTTACAGCCGGTCTAATTTATTTTCACTTACGCATTTGATTTAGTGTAGATTTACTTACCAAATAAATATACATTTATAAATATTTCAAAACAACTTATTTACTGGCGTTGAATCAACTATCTACTGCTGTAAATGAGTTAGATTTTTTGTAAAGAAAAAGATACGTACACAAGATTAAAGACATGTTAAGTTTATAAGACTGGCCGTATGTAAAAAATATCTTAGGACATGTAAAGTAAGGGAATAAACTAAAGTTGCGTAATAGTATGAAAATAGAAACATAAATTATATTTTATGGCTATTTACGTTGCTCAACCAGCAAACTCTACCTCGGACTTTTAAGAAACATCAAGTAATGCCTCCTCATTATAATGCCTCTCACTATCTAGCACTCGTATGAAACTTGATTCCATGGTGTTTCACTCAAATATTATTCCAGCTTTTAATATATTTAAAAGATGTATTGATACAGTGGTACTGCTAACGAGACTATGAGTATTGAGACTATGTCTATTGCATTAAGAAAGTAAAACATCAACAACTTTGTTTACAATAAAAGTTTTGCTTTAGAAATTTGATTATTTAAAATAATTTATAAATGAAAGATGCATGTTCTCGTATACCACCTTATTATTTGTTAAAAGTTGGTTATTAACAACATAGGGTTTGAAAGGATAATTAGATATCGAAGATATCCTATCAGTACATATTACAAACTGTATAACACAACATTTTTAATATTGAAATCCATCCTCTTCAAATCAGGTAGGATATATTTAATACGTAAAGTATAGAACGTGAAATACTGGACTGTCATTAAAAATAGAAATAAGACACAGGGGAATATACGCGAATCAGATTGGAGTACAGATATGTGAAAATGAACAAAGACGTTTTAAATTCACATCATGTAAGTAATGAGCACGAGAACTCTAGAGTACGAACATTCGCCACACCAGCGGGACATTTGTGACACTCAAACAGGAAGGCGGTGGTCTTTTTGGGGAAGTGTAGGGGCAGTCACCTTCGGCCATATGTGTGTTTTTTATTTTATTTTTTTTAAAGGAGAGGCAATCCCCTTTTAAGGCTTATTCTGTCCGCCCTCATAGGCCATTGGCCTGTGCGAGGATCTTATCAAACAGAATAGAGGGGAGATTCGATGCAGTACAAGGTCAATGGTACTGATAAAAAGTGCAATGGTCACTGACAGGATTTGAACTTGCGTTAACTCTAACTCAGACCCAAAGTCCAACAACTTAGACCGCTCGGCCATCAGCACTCCCAGTGTTGGTACTAACAGGAATTTCAGTAACGTCTAACGAAATATTATACGTAGCTGTAGAAAGCAAAAACTTTGAAATGTTTTTAAGCACAGAAATATTAGTTTCTGCAATACGATTTATAACAATATCATTTGAAAAGAATTTACTGAAAACGTCAAGAAGCTATTACAATTACATAAATTACATTAAAAGTTTATTTAAATCCCATATACTTATTTCAAATAATTATAATTGAAGACAATGGAGACATTTGCATATTATAAAATGGTAACTAATAAATATGATCAAAGTATTAATTACAAAGGATTTAGCGTTTCTTATTATTCTTCTCGGGCCAGAGGTTGAAGGGTGGAAGACTTTATGTCGACAGCGATTGCAGTGTACAATATATAAAATACTCTCACCCACTATGTTATGATTACCTTTGTTGGAAAAAATTAATTTTATACTGTTGCATAAACGTTTTGTGTTAAATAAACAAGAATAAAGTAACAGGATTCACGGTTATAAACGATCATTTATACCTTAAGATATGTTAAACTTTTACAAATGTCTTCGATCCATAATGAAATGCCTCAGTTTTACTGATAGATTTAAATAACGCAATAATGGATTTTAATGCTTCAAGTAATACCAAAAGCTACCCTCTACTCTTAGGATATTAAGAGCAAACCGGCGTTGAGGTGTTTCAGTACTCGGTAGCACTTAAATATTGCTATGTACTTTACAGGATTAGAAATGTGTCACTTTAAAATTTGACTTAGATATACATACAGGGTGGAAAAAAAGTATGGAAACGCTTTCACTAATTTTGTATGGCTTCACTTATACAAATTAAATTTTGTACATCACCACTTGTATTAAGAACCTAGTTTTTGAGACCAGTGGGGACATTTTATCTTTTCAGGGGGACGGCCCGTGAAGAGTCGGACGAAAATCTTAAATGTAAGCATAGGCCGAGTTTGGTATCAAATTAAAGGTCTAGTAAAGAGAGAAACTCATTACCGCAAAACCGCACTTAAAAAGGTTGACCCTATCCAGAGTACGGGCCGTATGAATTTCATGACAAAGAAATTTTGTAAAATTTTGTCTTGTGAAGTAACTAATTTACTTTTCAGTAGTATGTTTTATGTCGGTTATGTAAATTTGAAAAACAAATTCCAACAAATAATTATTTTTTTAGCTCTACATTTGTTGGATAACAGTAAATAGGGGTTTTCCTGTCTTGTCTTCAAGAAACTGAGAGTATTCAATAATACCACCGTAACTCCTTATCAAACATGAGGTAAAGGTCCAGTCCCTCCAGCCCTTTTATCTCAGGCAAACATAAACTGGTTTAGGCAATACAAACAGTACTATCACAGCAAAACTCCACAGTTTTGTATTTTTAATATCAGCTTGGTTTTTAGTCTACGTTATAATTTCGTCCACGTAAGATAAAGTTTGACAGTCTTCACTAGAAGGTACTGCGATAGTTATAATTTTTTTTTACTTAAGTGTTTACATTTTATTCTACTAGTTTTAAAAGCAATGTCACTTAGTGAGTTTGAGAGAGAGGCACGCTGCTTATGATGCGTGGGTATGGATATCTAGTTCGTCCCTATGAAGAAACCGCGCATTTGTTTAATGACACTTTTCTCGATAGACCCCCAATTAGTAAGTCAACAGTGTTTAAGACAGTAAAAAGATTTGAAGAAACTAGAACAGTCAAAAGATCGCGAAAGAAGTGGCAGGCCTAAATCGGCAACAAATGAACAAAAACTCTTTGGATGTACTCAAAACATTTGTTGAAAATCCCAGCACCTCGGCCAGAGTGGCTGCAGAAGATCTTGATATGAGCCATACCTCAGTGTTGAATGTTTTACACAAAAAACAAGTATCATCCTTTTAAAGTAACCCTAACCCAAGAACTTGCAGAGGATGATTTTTGATCGAAGGACTGAATTTTGCGAAATAATGATGAGAAAGTGTGACGAAATTCAAAATTTTTTAAGTTTTTAAGTTTTAAATAATAATTGTTTTCAGATGAAGCTACATTCTTTGTTAATGGACAAGTTAATAGGCATAATTGCCGTTACTGGGCCGACCATAATCCCACAACTGGATGATAGAAGGCCACACACAAAGGCCTCAGAAAGTGAATATATGGGCTGGAATAATAAACAATAACATTGTAGGACCGTTTGTGATAGATGGAAATCTAACAGGCGAAATTTATTTCAATATGTTGACAAATAACATTTTGCCAGCAGTGAGTGCTCTTCTTGGGGCAAATTTTAATGCAGTATGGTTTCAGCAAGATGGAGCACCGCCCCATTACTATTTGCGGTGTGCGCAATCTGTTAAATGAAGTGTTTTCCTAACCGTTGGATTGGTCGCAGGGGGTACCGTTGAGTGGCCGGCGGCTAGGTCAGCGGATCTTAATCCACTAGATTTCTTTTTGTGGGGGCTTCTTAAAAGATAATGTGTATAAAACTAAACCAGCCAACATTGAGGAGCTGACAAATCGTTTATTAGAAGAAGCAAGAAGAATTACACCCGAGATGCTTCAAAATGTGACTGCAGTAGGTTTTTATAATAGACTAGCTCATTGCCAACAAGTGTTCGGAGAGCAGTTTGAGCACCTCATTTAAAAGGTATGGTTATTTTTTGTAATACATAGATAATTTTAAATTTAATTCTTTTGGATAATTGTGTTCCATAAAGTGTCATTTTCAGTCAGAACAGTTTACTTGAGACTGTGAAATTGCGGAGAAATAATAATTAATCAAACGTTACCTATGACATTCAAACGGCCCGTACTCTGGATAGGGTCATCCTTTTTAAGTGCGGTTTGCGGTAATGAGTTTCTCTTTACTAGAACTTTAATTTGATACCAAACTCGGCCTATGCTTACATTTAAGATTTTCGTCCGACTCCTCACGGGCCGTCCCCCTGAAAAGATAAAATGTCCCCACTGGTCTCAAAAAACTAGGTTCTTAATACAAGTGGTGATGTACAAAAATTTAATGTGTATAAGTGAAGCCATACAAAATTAGTGAAAGCGTTTCCATACTTTTTTTCCACCCTGTATATTTTATTTACTTTTAATATAATAAAACTATATTTAATATTATTATGTTTCTTATAATTTTACAATACTAAAAGTTGTCCATTTGACTGAGGGAATTAAAAAAGTTTATTTTAAATGCAAATTTTAGATGCCATAATTTATTAAGTCACATCTTAAGAAGTTGTTGCTCACATTCAACGTGTAACTTTTACATGATCTGCATGAATGCATCACAAATGCTGTAACCAATGCGAATCATAACGTTATTATTAAAAGATATTGATTCGGAAAATATATTTATATAGCATTTTACAAATATTTCAGAAGATTTGTATTTAAATAAAAAAAACTTTTAAATTCAATACTTGGTTAAAAGATTATTTTGTGGTTCGGAAAATAAATGTTACAATTTTACTCTCTTGATTAGTCATTTCCATTCAACTATTAAGTCGTAAATATATGAAAAAACTAATCCGGTTTATTATTAAAATTGATGTTATTTTGATATTCCGTGTGCTTATTAGAGCAACCATTGGTAATAAAAACTATTTGTGGATAATAATGTTATACTGATACAGGTAAGATTGATTTTTTACGTAAAGCAGTGCTGTTTCCATAACCGCGTTTGCTTCCGACAGACGTTTTTCAAATATGTTAATATTAAATTGGCAACGTATAATTGTGTGATCTTCTCATATTGAAATAAATAAATTATATAGCATTCTATATGTTTGATTTGTACACATAATCATATTTTTTACTATTTAAGTTACGTATTGGGTAATTGTACTTATATCCGCTATGCATATCTTTTTTGAAGTTCAAATTAAGTAAATTAAGTACTTCTGTACTAACTTTATTTGTAGCCAATTTCTGGCTATGTACAAAACCCATTATGCACCATTGATCTGAAGCGTGGCCACGTATACCTTGTACTATCTAAAACTTGTACCAAATGTAAGCCCCGTTTCCTAAAGTATGGACATGTATGTTAAGCTGCAATATGCGTGCCATAATCATGAATCTGTTGAGATAAAGCATGAACATAAGTGTAAAGCACTGTCAGTAGCATATGCACGAAGCTCCGTTAGCCTGTAGCATAGATAAAAAATATAGCTTTGTGGTTAAAAATTTTGCAAACATTTCTTAGTAATAATTTAATAAAGAAATTAAATCGGTAATTGAAAAAACTGATCATGTGCTCACCAGGTTGTAAACGGAAAGTAAAAAAAATTGCATTATTAGGACGAGAATGTTTGTAAATATTTTTATCTAAATATATTTTTTATTATTCAAAACATTACAAATGTAAATTACTATGTATTCAACTATTTTATAACCTTAAACTCTATCATTGTCAGACAAGATGTGGAGGTATTATTTTTAGTAGGCCTACCATTTACGAAGATCAATTTAATATAAAAAATTCTACAGGTTTTATACACGATAGTAGAATATCGCCAGAGACACAACAAGACATTGAACAATTCCGGGAATTTAATTTAAAGCTTACAGGATGTGAAGTGTGGCGAGAAGAGCTACCTGGGCTGGTGCGAGATATCTGCAATGTTGAGGAAATTGAGTAGTCTCTTATTCTTCATTAAAACTTTCCTGATATTATGCCATACACATTATTACATTACATTCTTAGATCTATTTAACCTTAGGTTAATAAGTTTGAAAAATTTTTATATGAACCGATTATGGCAAGTTATTTATTAATATTTCTCTTAATGCAATCACGATTTAAACTGTGAGAACTGTGAGTAATTGAATTTGTTTGTAGATTTCTATTCTACCTTTATTTACAAAATAAAAGTTTAGTAAACATTTAAAACGTGTTAATAATCGTCATCCTGTTAATTAACGTAACACTGAAGTATAATGAACTGTAAATGCCAAATATAATTAAACAAAAGTAATTGAATATTAACGAAAATCTTATTATAATTTAAACCATTAGATTGAGAAGAGGTCCTGACTTCTGATAGAATATATATTTTATATAAATTTTATAGTACATACAATAATATTTGAGGGTCATAGTTTATTGTAAGGGATATCTTGTTGCTCTGAGAGTATCCAAACTTTGTGTGATCGTATGAATAGGAAAGTATTTAAAACACAAATTTTAAAATCAGATATCAATAACATTATGGTTATAATTAGTATAGAAATAGTATTTCAAAGTATTTTGTAAATGAAATTATCAAGTATAATAAAGAAGGAAAACTTTGTGTGTGTGTGTTAACATATATACTATACTCTATATATATATATATATATATATATATATATATTTAGTGTGTATATATATATATATATATATATATATATATATATATAGTATATATATATATATAGTATAATTTAGTGTATATATATATATATATATATAGTATAATTTAGTGTGTATATATATATATATATATATATATATATATATATACACTAAATTACATATGAAAATATGTCATATGTAGTTTTTTTTCAAGCCACACAGACTTATGGTCTAAAAAACTAAGTAAGATAACTTTTGCACTTTCCAAAATATACGCAAATTAAATCCTGAAAAATGCCGAATGTCAGGTTCTATTCGGCTTTTATTTCAGCGACTAGGTGTAGTGAA
The DNA here is from genome assembly GCF_021130785.1 of Homalodisca vitripennis. NCBI lineage: Eukaryota > Metazoa > Arthropoda > Insecta > Hemiptera > Cicadellidae > Homalodisca > Homalodisca vitripennis. The sequence continues at coordinate 105,042 of NW_025777012.1, forward strand.
ACGGGTAAAATTGTAAGAGTCAATACTAAAATTAGTTTGCTTTACGCTGTGGAAGCTGCTACTAACTTGTTTCCCTGCCAGCAGAGCCTCTGAAGAGGGAATAGGGCCAACCGATGTCACATTATTCTACGATATTTCTGCACGTATTTCTTCAATTATTAATTCTTGTTAAGGAAAAATGTTATGTTCCTTGATAGGTGGACAATACGTGAACATTAATGGAGGTTTATTTGTTACTAGATGCCTATTGATTACATATTCTTTTTAAACCAATGATGTATTTCAAATTATAGTAAAAAATAATATAGAATTAAGGTAAACATTTTTAAAATGGTTTGGATCATAAGGGATAGGTAATCGTCAAGATCATTCAATGGAAGTTTCCACTGTGATCTTCATTATCATATTATTCATGGAGTTTTACCAAAGAAATCTAATTAGGAACACCTTCAAATTATTCTTGGGTATTCAACCATACTGAGTGGGTTTAATAAACCAAAAGGGTTTAAGCCAAAAGGCTTTAATAAATATCACGTCATCATTGCTAATTAGAATTATGAGTTGCTAAATACAATGAATAGTGGCTTGTAATATCCAAACTAAATGCTATTATTGTTTGAGTATATGTTCGGCATGTGCTTTAAAACTGTGAAAATCTAAGAGTTTCAATAATCAAGCAAGCGGGGAATGAGGGAAAAGGAGGTTGATGGTTAAGTTTCATATTAATATGCTACTGGTTACTATAATAAACCAGAAGATTCTATGAATAAACATTTGTAAGGAATGGGAGTTTTCAATTTACTGAAATGTTACTAGGGGTATTAATACCTGGAAAGTATAAAAGATAAAGGTCTGGTAACTCTATTTTAACTGAAGCTTGTACCCAGAAAGACACAGTATCTCCATACTTAACGGAGAAAATTCAACTCCATAATTCTCTGTTTCAACATTTCTTATAGTTATTGTAAGCTTCTATTTTACGTAACGTATTCGTACTTCAATAAATTTACCCGCTAAAATGTAAATACTGACCAAGAGTGTTTATGGTTTTATATTATATTCCATTATCATTTATTAATACGGTACCAAACATATTAAATTATAATTAATTGTTAAAGTTATACTTCTAATAATAAGTAGTAAATAATTTATGTATTAAGTGTAAATAATATTAATTAAGAATTTTTAAAATAGTTTTTACAAAGCATGGAAATTGCCCTGACATCTTCTTGTAATATCCAGAGCTAGATTTAACGTCATTATAAAACAATACTAAGCGGTTTCTTAGCAACAGTTAAAATATCAGTGTCATTTTGTATTTGTTCCTCGAATAGATAACATACAAAATGTGTGAATTTATTAAAAATATTACCTTACCTAAAATCATTGGTGGTTTAGTGGCAACAGGATTACTAGTTGGAGGTGGATTATATCTCTACAAAAAGTATGAAATAATTACTATATACTTCAAGAACTAATTAGTATATTTAGGTGCTTTTGAAGCACGAATTTAAATTGGTTAGTTTTATAGAATATTCAAATATTTTTAGTTTTGCACTGTTGATAAAACAATCATAACTTTTTGCGATACATTTAAAATATTAACATTTTGATGTATGATTGTCAGATATAGACGACGACCCGGTCCTGATCCAAGAACTGTCACGGTTACAGACTCTTTCGAAATTTTGTGGACCAATGCAAACTGGAATAGTGAAGAATCAAAATCCGATACAAGTGTTGAACCATTGATTGAAAACCAAAATCACATGTTGTGTTTAGAACGGGACTTTGAAACAGCTTCTACAGTAGCAGTAGCTGGAAGCTTGGAGCGGCTGAACAATTGAGTACAGGTATGATTTAATCATTTATCCCATTCAAAGTTAGGAAAATCTCATACTTTACATTTACTCTTACTAGATTAAATAAATTTAATCCCAGGCTAAATACATTGAATTTAATATTCGTGGCAACTTTCCTTAAATTTTAGGATTTGATTTAAATAAGAGACAGAGGATTGTTGGGTTTGTTACTTATTTTATCGTTTTCCAAACATTTATGTTTAGAAATAATGTTTATCTTTTGAACTGATAACTTAAATTAACATATAAGAGACTAATACTTATTTTTTATTTTCAGAAAAACATACCGGACTGACTTTAATAACCCTCAATACGACAAATCAAACCTAAAATGACTTAATACACCGGATTGTGACGAAAAACTCCTGGAATTGAGACTTTGTTAACCGATAAAGACCTCACCACCTGATATGAACTGATAGAATAATAAACGAAACATATAAAAGATGAAATTCGTATTTACTAACATACTTTCATTTTACCCAGGCATAACTTAAAATAATGATCAAAATTACTTTTCAGTTTCCATGTTAAAGTTCCCTCACTGAGAATTGTGTTATTATACTCTGCAAGAAGGGAAAGTCTACTGTTTGAATAATATATTCGTAATTACTACACACTTCTACTATCTGCCTACGGTGAGTCATAACAGGTACCATACCAGAAACAAATATTAATTTTTATTTTTGAATGTATTGAAATATTAATGGAAATATGTTCTCATGAAAATATTCGATCGGTAAGTGCATGATATTTAAGAAACGTTAAATCATTTAAATAAGATTCTATTGTTGCCCTTTATTTTATTTTAATTTGAGCATCACTATGTTAAAGTATATTATAGAAGATATTTTTTAATTTTTAGGAAGCTAAAATATGGGCAGTGGGCGTGCGAGAGGAAATAATATGTTGTTACATGATATCAGGTGCAGCGTAGATGGTCCCAGGCTAGACGCAACCTTTTTAGTAGCCACTGTTTAAGCTTACATTTTATTGTAGTACAAATTGGGATTCTAAAGCCTTAAAATCAGATACGAGTATACACCCCTTGACTTAAAAACAAATTAAATTTTGGCCTTAACGCCCAATTTCAATGCAGCATCAGCAGTGGCCATGGCAAGCAGTGTGGAGCACCTTAACCAATAAAGACAAGTTTAATGTGATTTTTACCCTATTGAAAGTTACACCTAGGAAAATCTCCTACTTTTACAATTCATTTATTTTATAATATATAATTCACTCCTTGTCTGAATAGCGAATTTCCTAGTCAAGGCTGCTTTCCTGAACCTTTAGGATATGGTTAATAAGAAACAGCGATTTGTTTGTTTGTTGGGTTTGTTATTTATTTTATCATTCTCTAATAGGTACTTATTCATTTATAACTTTAAAACTGACAACTTAAATTCACATATAATTGAGACTAATACTTATTTTTTATCTTTAGAAACACTTACTGGACTGATGTTTATTACCTTAGACAAGACAATATATACTTTAAATTACAAAAAAACCAGATTGAAAACAAATAACTCACGAGTTTGCCATATAAAAACTGATAAGGAAAGCTCACACTAGATTATGAGATGATAGTGTTTTATCTTTTATTATCTCATGAAAAACTTCATGGAGTAAGTGCATGATATTTGAGACATGTTACAGTATTCGAATAAGATTATATTATAGCCCTGTACTTTATTAGTGTTTGAGTATTAAAAAATTCAAGTATATCATGTAAGATACATTTTAGTTTTTTAAGAAGCCAGCGTATGTGGTAAAAGTTACTGCGTGTAATTAAAGGTTTTTAAACTTATTTACTCACATTGGGAACACTTTCAATGGCTGAAAGGACAGTGTGTGTTTGTTTGATACAAAGGTCAGCAATCCTTCAAGGGCCTTATCCGGAGAGAGTACAGGAATTAACGATTAGTAAAAATTACATTGGATTAAAATTTATAAAACCACTAGTTATTGTGTCCAGAAACCAATTACGGTTTCATACAAGACAATGTATTGTAATATAGAGCGTGAAGTGGATCTTCCATCGGGAAATTTTCTACAGAGATACATCTACATGAAACGTGTTAAAAATCTAACATGTAAAAGACTTTGTATGTTCTATCATACTAATCTTTAATTTACAACATATTTATGGCAATTCAATTATAAACATTAAAATAAATAATATTTGAGGAGATTGATTATCATGTTACACAATGCTATACAAAGTTGCTCCTTGTATTTATGTAAGGGTAAAATACATTTAATAGGGGTTAAAGTTTCATAGCTAATACATTGAGAGTGATAGTAGGCTGATGAATCGTAATGCATGGAATGCGTTAGATATTTACCAGATCAGATTGGATTCCTTGAACTATTCGGTCAGGAATAGTCTAAACACTAAACTAGCTGAAGATAATTTGTTTGTTTACCTCAACCGAGTTTTAACAGTAATGTATAGATAAAAGTGAAAGTATCGAAGATTAAAGGCAATTCTGAAAGGAAATGTTTCTTTAACACAAAGAAACTGACTTTATACAGTTCTACAAACATTTACGTGGCTCTTAAATGACGAGTTATAGGCACGGTATTTATGAAGATTGATGCAAAGCTTTGCTTTCTCAGAAGAAAGAGATCTCCAAAAAACGCCCTCGTTTCAATCTTCATTAATTTAAAGGGGACGTCTTTTTAAACAAGTACTTTTGTGGGCCAGCATTGGATCCTTCTTACACAGACTCTTTAAATTTTCATAAATGCAAACGCTTTCCTTATACTTAAAATTAATATGGATATGTTTTTCTTTAGCCACATTTTAAAATTAACAATTTAAATTGCACAGAATTTTATTCATATATATTATGAAATTTCTAATCAAATAATCAATCAATCAACAAGCAATCAAATAAGCAATATTGATGTATAAATAAAATTTATTAAGGTACTACCGCCACACAAGATAACTAAAAACATTTTCTACTAACACGTTTGGTTTTCTTATTACAAAATCCTATAATCTTTTCCTCTCCACCAAGTACAAGAGAGTTATGTACTTCTTGAATATTTCAGTAACCTGAAACCATTCCAAGATACACTTGCCGTAGTTGTGGCAATCCTAATTCCCATCCAGGTAATTTAATTACAATATAAATGAAAAATATACATTTCATTCAATTTTTTTTTCATTACAATATAAGGTGCCGTTGTTTATATCGAATCAAAATTAATGGTAACTTTTTATTATTATGTATAGTAAAAGGTACTTAAATTGTTTAATAATTGATGATATTTTACTTTTATGTCCCGCAGCACATCATAGAGATAAAACAGATGTTATTAAATTCAAGAATAAATCTATACATAAACATAAAGGTTAATAACCAAACATACTGTATAAGCCTAAAACTATTAATTCATATTTTTATTTCAATATTGATAAGTATTTAAATACAAAAGAAACACTTTTTAAACAAACAAAACTTTTTTAATAATACTTTTTATTTATTGCTAAAAATGGCTTCAAATTCAAATTCCAAATTACTTATTAAAAATATTTTAGTAATTCTGGATAGAATACGTTGCAAGAAAGTTTGGCTCGAGGTCAATATATTGAAGTAAATTACAGTTGTAGTTATAAAACGAATATTTTTAAACCTCTCAGCCTAAATAAATTCAGACCTCAAAGAACCTAACCTGTACAAGGACTACATTATTTCTGAACAACGAAACCTCTTCTTATAATACTGATCAAATCTCGCATCATAAAATAAAAGATATATTTTAATTTTCTTATATATTTTTTGTATATTATATATTTATATATATTTGTATATTATATAATTTTTATGTATATTATATATATATATATATATATATATATATATATATATATATATATATATAATTTCAATAAACATTGAATCGCAAAAAGTATATCCCGGCGGAGCAAGTACTTTTTGCGATTCAATGTTTATTGAAATTAAATAAGGCTATTGCCATTTGTACAATTTAACGTATATATATATATATATATATATATATATATATATATATATATACAAAAATGTATAATGTACCAAGTCAGAGATAACGATACGTCCTTTTACATGCATCACCTGATGTGACCTGAGACTTTGACATGCAAAGTGTGACAGTCTCCTCTAACTAGACTCACCTTTGCAGATGACTGTTCATTAGCTGAAGAAATATATTAAGAATATTGCAATTAAATTCCTAGTAAAGTTATCATAAAAACTGAAAATCATTTTATATAAAGTATAATTTTTGATTAATACTTATAATGATCAACAGTAGTTTCATTATTAAAACAATACTCTAAAATGATTTAAAACTAATTAATATCTATTAATCATAATAAAATATATAGAACCAGTTATTATATTAAATTATGTGTTACTGCAAAGAATACATTTCTTATGTAATAAGAAAAGTATACGGAACTTACTATTCTCGAAGTTATCCTGCTAGGTTTTTTTATTCTTTGCAGTAAATAAATTTTTTAGTACTCTAAGGATTCAGAATAAAATATATTGCAAGAATGTATTAGCCGTAGGAAAATACACGTAAGTAAAATCCGTTTTCAATCATTAATCAGTAATCTTAAAAAAATAAAAAAGGGGGTCAGTGTATCTAAAAATTTAAAGTTTTTTCCAAAATTGGTTTATCTTCCAAATTTAAAGTTTTGAATCTCCTGTTTCCAACTATATATAACAATTGAACCTAATTTAACTGTAAAGTTACAAAAAGTTCAATTTTATGAGAGTATGTCAGCTGTTTTCCAGCTTTAACTCGAGCAAAACCGTCCTCAAATGCCACGGATATTGTGCTGCTTATTATATCATAATATAGTGCTATGTTTTTGTGGGTGTACTATTCCTCTTTGTCGTGTTGGCTAACCTGACCAATCCTGGTCTGCTTCTACCAGCTGTTGTCTATTAATTGGTTAGCAGTAAAAACAAAAAAAACTTCCGAACGAAAAGATTTGTAGGAGGTAAAGGGCGATTGACAGATGCTGCGGTGCTCAAGATCCAAAATTATTATGGACTAGCCATCTGGAGGAACTGCTTAAAAACAGTTGATGATATGTATAATGCTGTGTGGGGAGAATATTACCATATAAAATCTTCAAATGAAGATCCACAGCATGGTCTGTGTCCTGATGATGATGAGACGTAGTAACGCAAGGCAAAGAAAATGAAGGAAAATGATGGTTTATTAAACCAATATTTGAAGACTTGTCAGACAAGAGTTTACTGGCTAGATATTTGAGGGGAAAGACTCAATATACAAATGAGTCCTTCAACAATATTATTTGGCGCTACATCCCAAAAAGAGTTTTTGTGCGGCTAAGGACACTAAAACTAGGAGTAAACTTGGCAGTGTGCAGTTTTAATGATGGGGGAGTTGGGAACTGCAAAATATTGACGGGCTGTGGCCTAAAACCAGGGAATCATCTGATTCAGACCATGGAAACACTGGACAGACAGCGCATCCGGAAGGCTGAGAAGGCGGAGGATGACCTGGAAAAGAAAATAAGGCAAGGCAAAAATGTACTCAAAAAAAGTTAGAAGACAAATTTGAAGAGGAAGAGGGGGATGAACCATCATATGCACCAGGAAAATACTAATGTAAATATTTACCTTTCAATGTAATAAAATGTGTATTTTATTTCATATTTTGTGATTTTCCGAAAGTTATATTTTTTAACACTAGGCTAATATTCCTTTTTCTCAATAACCAATGATGGTACGACTTTGAATTTTTTTTTTGCTTCTAGATATAACTTAGATATATCACTGGAATTAAAAATTGATCTTAATTAATTGACAAAAAAATGTTGTTTTTATTAGTTTAATTTTTATAAAAAAATTTAAATGCTTTATTTTATTAAATTATAAAAAAATCAGAACATGCCCGAATTTTATTTAAAAACATTCCATATATGTTAAAAGGTCTGATCCTTCAAGTTAAAAAAAAAAAAAAAAAAAAAACAGAAGTCAACTACTGTATCTTTAGTAGGTTTCTAGAAAAAGGAACATAAGTTAAAAAGTACCGGGATATGATGCACTGACCCCCGGGGGGTCTCCTAATCTCCTGAGCCTAAACCAAATTAGACAAGAAAGAATCTAAAATGTGCAAGAGCCCACATTATTTCTGAACAATCAAACCTTTGAAAATCCACGGTTAAGCATAAATATTTGGATTACAAATTATTTCTAAAACTTCTGCTTTTAGTTCTTTTTACATATTCACGAATACTCGCATCATATATTAATATTTTATTTCTGGGAATACCGGCTAGAAACGAAGATATCTTATTTAAATGGTATATTTATACAATTTGCCCTGCAATTTCGAGGTTTGAATAGAAAAAAATTGAATAGAAAAACGCCAGTCAGGTGCCGGCTCCACATCAAATGATCCTATTTTGTAAAGGTATAAAATTTAAACTGAGGATAAACTTAGATTTTAGTGTCCCAATACTAATGAAATGTTAAATAGACATACATCACAATTATTGTTTTTATAAATTTGAATTAATATACAGTGTTTTCTTTGAAAATAAGAACTATCCTGTGTTATTACTATGTGAAAATCAGGTTTAACATGGCAACGAGAGATTTAGATCTGTTTTAATTCAGTTTCATATATTAGTTTTGATAATACAATTCTACAAACCGTCACTATAAAGTGATGTCTGCTATTGGATCGTTAATTTGTGTTAATATGTGACAGTTTTTAATCTCATAAGGTATGTTGTGTTTGTTAACAAATTACATATAATGCTGTTTGCTCGTTGCGATAATGATTACCTTTAGTATTAATGTTAAAACATTTGCTTATGCTGAGCCAAATTCCATACATTAATACTCACCATGAACGAACTCAATGTTTGTCATAAATATGATAAAATATTTATGAACAATATACAGTCGATAAGTCAGTTTGTTTTTGAGATGTCATGCAAACAGATAGCAAAACAGGCAGGTAAACCAACCAACATACAAACAGAAATGATATTTTTACATTTCCAAAAGTAATGGGCTTCGCTAAAGCTCAGCCAGTTCCATTTATTAATACTGATGATAAAGTAAATAAGAGATAAAAAGCAGTTAGTATACTTATAGAACTCTTTGTTAACATGTATTTGTTCATTAAATTATTTATAAGTATGGTAAAATGTTGAAATAGTTCTACGTAGTACAGTTTTTGCATCTTTTATAATTTTATAAAACACAGGCATCAAGGTAAACACAAAACCGGTGAGTGTATCTTGAAACGGTCTTGGGTTACTAAAATATTTACGAAACACGTAACTCACACGTAGTTGCGGAGAGCGATGGATGTTACGTTCTTAGCCACGAAATAGTGCACATGTGTGTCACTGTTGGTATTGCATGGTTTTGTTTTGATAGAATTTGTATTTTGTTTCTCCTTATCATTTGAACTTTTTACGTACAAATATGGCAGTATAAACCAGTAAAGACACTGCAATATAGACACGATTATTAACTTTACAATACCATATATATGTTCGTAACATATGTATTAAGTATTATTATTCATTTTACGTTTTAGGCATCCATAATTAAAGCTCTAATCGATCATAAATCAGTTAGATGCTCATTATTAATATAGAGAAACATTGTAGAACATAATTTACATAATTTTTAAAGTAATATCTTTGTGATCATACTTCACCTATTTCTAGTGTAATATTATGATTCTAAATAGTGCGTAGAGTATATTTAAATAAATAATTTCAACATGTGGATATATTTATTGTAAAGTAAATGAGACCTGTTTAGAAAATGAGGCAGTGTTTTTACATATTAAGGGTAAAATAAACTAACTAAATATATAAATATTGAAATTTACCAAGTGCCAAGTCAAAATGAACGGTTACAGAGAGACGTCCTTTTATATGCATCACTTGATGTGACCCGTGACTCTAACATGTTAAGTGTGACAGTCACTTGTAACTTGAGTACCGCTTTCTGCAGACTGTTCTAGAGTGCTAGAGAAATATTGATAGGATGTATCAATATTTTATCTATATATATATATATATATATATATATATAATAGTAAAATATATTGAAACAGTTATTATATGTAATTATGTTTTACTTAACAAAGTACACTTCTTATGTAATAATGTAGGATTATATGGTATCTTAACTTATTATTCTCAAAGCTATACTGAAAATTGTATTAATCCGTGCAATAAATAAATGTTTTTTTTTTCAATTTAGGGATTCTGGAAAGAATATTTTGCAAGAATGTTTCAATACATTGATTTAAATTCCATTATTTCACCAATTAAGACCTGAAAGAATTTAAAATTTACAGGAGCCCACAATCTGATCAACGAAACCTTTGAAAATTGTAATTATAAAATCTCTTGACTTGTAGATTCTGAAACTTGATATCGAACTTTAGAGTAGGTACAGTTATTTTTAAGTACATCAGGGAAACAGAATATCTTCTAGTGGCAATCCCTTATTTACAGGAGAGCCTACTGAGCCGTCAAAAAGGACATCGATATGACGTGCATATTGTTTAATAGGAAAGCAATTGTGATGCCGCGATTGACTGCTAGTTTCTTATTCTTTTTATTATCAATGTTTGTATATGTGTCCCTTTTCGTTCAAGGAAGAAGATTGTGTGCCATTCTTAATGCCAAAGGCCATTCAGTCCATTGTGTCTTTTAGTCTTTATGTTTTTCTATGTGATAACCCCTAATATAAAGGTCCTAGTGACATGAAACATGATATTGGTTCCTTTATACTGTGGTAAGTATTCAGGCAAATGATACTATGTTGAAAAATCAGTGCATTTTTAAGGCTCTAAGTTTTCGTTACGTTATTCGACAGCCCGATGTATTCGTTTATTTCAGTTAGACTCCTTAGAAATACGTCAATTTCAACAATCTTCTCTTCTTACTTTTTATGTAAGTATGTATGTATATATATATATATATATATATATATATATATATATATATATATATATATATATATATATATATATAACATTTTGGACACATAAAGCCCTAAAATAGCCGTCTTCTGAATTTATTGTATTCATTTATATCATAATAATAATTTCTTCCCCTAAGGTTTTTGGTAAAAGTAATAAAAACATTTCATCACGGTACTAGTTTTGAATAAATCATAAATATTATTTATTCTATCAGAGCGCAATAGCTATGCACTTCCAATACTGTAATCTAGGAGGTCGTGCATACAAACAATAGCCTTCAGGTCATACGTGGGTTTGACAGTGTAAACCTTTGATAATATCTTTGGCTTTGAGGCATGCCACTGAATATACTACTTCTTTACCACAATTTAATATAGTTGCAAAGCTATAATTTTAATAGAATTTGTATGGATAAACTACTATTGTTTATTTATAAACAAATTTACGTTTATGTGATAGTAAGTTTTACTAAATTGGCTTTTACTTAAACATATTTCATCCAACATTGAAAAAAGTAAATACTAATCTTGTACTTAGTTATAAAGTATATTTCAATTATTATAAATTAGATTTCAAATCACCTACATTATCCAATATTTTATATTAAATATAAACCAGTTATATTTTGATCAAAGTGGCTTGTGGATGAATTGTTAACAATATTATGATTGTGGTAGGTTTTATTTTTAGTAGTTTTTTTAAGCAACACATCAGTTCCAATACTTTTCTGAATATCATAAAATTAGAATCATAAAATAATAATTATTATCAGTGGCTTTATCTGATTAAATAATTATTTATACCCCATAAATGAATTTATGCTTAATTAATCATAAATGAATAACTTCTTAAACTTCTGCGGCATTCCTTGATGGTATAAGAGAGCATTTTCCTCATAATATTAACGCAAAATATATTTCTTTAATAATCTTGTCATTTTTAAGACAATTCTTTAATAAACGCCTATAGTTCATGACTAATTCTTAGATATTATATATCATATAGATAATTATATAATATCTTAAAAATTACATAAATCTTGAAAATTGAGCTTTTATTTCAAAGTGAAAAGTAATGGTCAATATCATATTGAAAGCACATTTGTCATACAAACTCTACATTTATGCTTAAAATACTACTATGATGGTTTTACAATAAATACATAGGGTATACAAAAATTCACTAACCTCCAAGCCAAACGTGTCACAAACAGACACGTCCATTTATATGCATCACCTGGTGTGACCCGCGACTGTTTGACATGTTAAGTTTGACAGTCACTTGTAACTTGACTCAGCCATCCTGTTGACTGTTCAAGTGTTGGCAAAGTTTTAAAGGATATTTTAGAGAATTTCGTTCCATAATTATAATACAAAACTTTTAACATGATATAATTTATACAAAAAGCAGCATGATGTTTAGTAAAGTAATTTTTAATGATCCATATATGACCATAGTCAGTGCAATAATTAAAATACATAAGTAATATTTGAATGGTGTAATACATCTTTTGATACCAAGATGGGATTTTTTGTGACTTTTTACATCATTTTAGGTAGTTTTAGGGCGTTGTCTATTTCGAAATTTGAATTAACCTGTATGTTAATAAGGGACCTTAGTGTTCTCCATATAAATCTTAATAAAAACGACCATTAGTTTATTCGGGATTTCGTCACACACACCCGAACATACATACGGTCACTATTGCATTTGCATATAATATTAGAGAATATTATAAATCTTAAAACTAATCTAAATTCTTTATTCTGTGTAGTAAAGTAGTTTTTTTTTTTTAATTCTAAGTATTTTAGAATCAAAATTTAGAAAATTTTCACAGGTTAAATAATTAAAAACACTTCCGTTGTACTTTTTTGAACCGGACATTATTAAAACATTTGAGTCTGAACCACTTAAGACCTAATGACTCTGAAGTGTTTAAGAGGATTTAATACTTCTGAAACAATAAAACATCTATTACCCGCGGTTGTTTATGTTATGATCACTATTTATTGCAAAATGTTCACAATATAAATTTTTAGCCATTAGTGATTCTGATCCATTAATCAATACTCACATAAGAAATATACTGGATTAGTTTATTTGCGTGAACCATTCTAAGAATTTAAAGACCTCATTGAACTGTGTGTTTCATACAATTGCAACTTAAGATGGACCATGATCAGCTACCGGCCGTGAATGTGAAGTTCGGATATTAGTATGGGAATAAAGATTTAAACTGCTTAATAATGTATAAGTACAGACTAACAAATAAGTACAGACTAATAATTTAGGAAAAATGTTTATTAAGAATCTAATGTAATTGAACGATTTATTATACTATAAAACCTAAGTTAAAAAAACCTTTATAGATTTTTGAGTCAAGTTCACATTTATAAGGTTTTTTAAACGTTAGTTCCATGTTAGAGCAGAGCTTCAGATGCGTGGATAGTAATTAACAAGCTTTCTTCTTAGAGAGCTTGAGAGCTCATAACCAAACTTTAAGACGTCTAGGGCTGAGAAAGATTTCTGTCTCTTGAAGCTGTCACCCCTTCCGTTTGTAGCTCAGAGCTCTCTAACCTTCTAGGAGTTAGTTCCCGGTGGTAGTTCTCCATCTCTAGACGTTACCCGCTTCTTTTAATTCGTTTCACAGACAAAGGAATTTCTAGACAATCATGGCTTTTATAACCTCCTAACCGTACTTTGGTTCTACATTATAATCTTGAATTCGACCAAACAGTCATATATTATCATACATGAATTATTTATTAAATATATCTCCTTAAGCGTTGTAGTAATATAGGTTTTATAGAATTTCAAAATTCAATTAGGAACTATTTTTTGTCTTAAGAAAACTAAAAATTAGATGTGATAAAATGTCTTAATTTACAAAAGTAAGTATTATTGGTATCAAGTAAGAACAAAGAAAGTTCATAATACAGGTAATTATGTGATTTTAACCTAAAATGTTTTATTGTTCTCTCCTTCGAAAGTTATAAAAACAGTTTGTCCTTATTTATTACCTTTATCAAGAAAGATTTTATGAACCAAAAGTTTCCGACGCTGTGATAAAAGCAATATCATGTTACGCCATTTCAAATAAGGCAGATGATTTTCCAGTTGTGAAGGCAGAACTGATAGAAGATTTACTTAAAATTTGAAACAAAATACATTTGTGGGAAACTTAATAGTGTCAAATATTATATGGATATTTTGTATATATATGTTAATCCAATAATAATTTTTAATCACCAAGAACTGGTGATGGGCATGCAAAAAATCAAACTTATTAAAACATTTATCTTTTCAAGACGTCGATTAAGTTTGTTTGCTAACTTGGTACACGATTTCCTTTTGTTTTCGCGGCTGTTTTAAGCTTTAAATATTCTTACGTCCGCTATGTGTTAAAAATTGAAATATAAATTGCTTAGGAATGCCTATAAAATTGCCTAAACCTTTTTGTTAAACAATTTTTGTGTCTCAAAAGGCTTACAGATACTGAGTAAATTTAATTCTTCCGACTGAACTGAAAGTTCTATTTTAATTTGTAATAATTTGTACGTTCAAAATTAACCAAGTATGTCCATTTGATAGTTAATGTACACAGTAGCCACAGATCAAACGGACAAATTTTCTGTCACAGACTATTAGATATTTTGAAAGGTAGCTTAAGCCACTTGCATTCAGCACACTTAGACCGAAAGGTGATTGTGATCGGCACCATCACTTCCAAATATATATCTACAACATATTAAGATGAATTGTGATTACTATTAGATATACTACGTTGTATAATTTCGGAATCTTTGATGTGATATATATTTTAGGATTTGTAGTAATATATTTCAACTCCGATGTAGTTTTGTGTGTTGGATGGTTCGATGATTAAGTTTTTATTATTATTATGATTATAATTATTAATAAAACAAAATATTATCCAAATACTAATTAAAAAGTAAACAAGACTTGCAAAGCGGTAACCAATCGTTATAAATCAATATGATCGTCATAATACTGTAATGAGATGAATGAAATTCATAATAAGATCAATATAATAATACACAATACTGTATCTGATATTGTAAGTAATTTTATAAATACAGGAAATAAGTTTACTACAACAACGGTGTATCTTGAAATGCTCCCGGGTTGCTCAAATATTTACAAAGTACGTAATTAATTTGTGGCCGGAAGACACGGAAACTTTTAGTTTTCTTTTTAAAATGTATTTTATGTATAGGATGAAAACGATTGTATAGCATTGTTTTGGCAAGACTGCTTGTATTAAACCTATACATTATGCTAATTAAAAACTATGAAACACTTGCATATCAAACTGTAAAAACGTTCCAACTAGTAAGAGAGCTGTAACAGTTACAAAATAAAAAACAAGTTTGTTTTCGGTACTGTGAGTAAAGTGCACAACAATAGTTAGCTGTATCATATAAATTTTTATTACACACAACTTTGTACATTTATTTAATCGCTGCTGTGTAAGTTCTAGCTTCGATGATCCCTTAGGTGTGCATACAGTTTGGAACTCACTGTATATAAAATCAATATTAAAATTTTTTAGTACAAATCTAAAAATGTATTACATTTAAATAGGTATGTGATATTATTCTCAAAGGTTTTTAAGTCCAATGTTGCATTAATAATCTAACAATAGACAGTGCTGCAGCTATAAGTAAAATACTTTAACATTATTAAACCATCAACATTTACGATACAAGTTAATAATATGTTTAAGGATTTAATTTAGGTTCAATAAGGCCAGACACCGCATATTGCAATAATGTAAGTTATATAAACAATAACAGCAACAATATTATAAACATAACTATCGTATCAAAATTCCCGTTGCAAGACATACATCTTGTAAAGTTCCTTATACAAATATAAGTTTTCATATTATAGGATGCTTCCTATATTATTTAATTATTTATAGGAATCTTTATATTTTTATTAAGAGAATTGTGAATTAATATAATAAGTGAATTGTAAGATGGTGATCCTTCTAGCAGTGCTGAATTTCTTGTCAATTCGGGTTCGAGGAATGCTAGAAGCTTCCTTTTGTATCTAGGTATTGAGCATAGGTTACAGGTCTGGGTTGGACAGGTACCATCCAATTCAGACATTGTGTTTGCTCAATTTTGATTGGCCTATGTTAGGTTGATTAGATGGTGGGAGGGACTTCTAGATCCTTCCGGTGGATTCAATCACGTTTTCAGGAGATTCTTTGCTGTGTCCTCAGAGAGAGAACTTTGTGTAAAGTGATAGCCTACTCTTGCCGTATTGAATTTTCGGTAGGAAGGTTGAGTATTAAGTTTAAAATTCTTTTCAAAATTTAAAGTTTGTTTTTTCAATTGATTAATCAATAATAGTTATTTTTGTTAGTTGGTGAAGTCTTCAGCAGAATTGTGAGGTACTGTGAAAAGTTAGAATTTAACATTTAAATAGAAAATTGCTTGATGATATTTTCCTGTTCAATTTGGTTAAATCAGGAATAGCCTACTATTAAAGAAAGTTTATTTTATGTTCTGAGATTCTATATATATTTTACCAAGTTCCTAAATTTAAGATTCAAAGCCAAGCGGATAATTCTGGATAATTCAATAATTTGTAAATTGGAAATTTACAGAAAATAAGTAGTTTGAAATTGATACAATTTTGAGTTTAACTGGTTGGACATTGTCTTTGTTCATATATTAAATATTAATATTACCTTAATTTGTTTGATTTTTATTTTGAGAAGAAGTCTTATTTTATTATTTGTTTCATTTTATATTTGAAGAAGATTATTTTATTTTGAAGTTTAATGAAGATTTTTATTTTAAGATTGTGTTGAAAACATTAGCACTGAGAACTTTAAGGACACAATTATTGAATGATTGATTGATTGTTAATTTTAAGACTGGACTTTTGAACTTTTATGGGTTAAAAATATGAAATAATTGAAAATAAATTCAAAGTAAAAAAGATTGCTTGGCGTTGCTGTATTATTGATTTTAAATTTTATTAAAATTACTATTATTTTATACTGAGTTTAATTATTGAATTCCATTGGAACTTGTGCATTCTTAAAATAAAGGGTTATTAATTCAGAACACAATTGATCGCTCTTATACTAAAACAAAAATAGTTGTAATTGGTTTATAGAAGATAACCTTACTATAGACACGTTACACATATATAATGTTTAAGTACCCCAATTTGTTTTAGTGATAGCCTACGGGCAATCAGGATCCTCTAAGTATCAGCTACATTCAATGGTTCGACAATTTTTTTACTTTTTATGATATATGTAAACTTCAATTCCCATGTAATATTTGAAGTATTTCAATCAATTAGGTCTCAATATATTCAAACAGAACACAAACAGACAAACATGCAGAAGAAAAATTTAGCAGAGACTACTGAGTCAACTCGTTGCTGCGTTATTAAAACTGAACTTCATGTGGAGAGACACAAATTTTAAATTTACTATGCAAATACGTTTGTACTAATCTTCAGTTATATCACTTATAAAATAAAGGTATGTTAGACTTTAGTTTGTTTTATTTGAGTCAAAAAATGGTACAGTACATGTGCTTTTAATTAAATAGAAAAGGTAGTAGTTACAATAAAAACATTAAAGACTATGTAGCTAATGAAAATTACGAACAAAGCTTACCACAAACATAAAGTATCGCGGTGCGGTAACACTTCAAAAACACTGACAAAGAATAATGTACCAGTGATACTTAAACATCAAAGGTTGCATCTTTCGGTTGATAATTTATTATGAATAAAACAAGAGCTACAAAGTATTATAGGATACTTGAACAAGCCATATATGGTTTTCCGTCTACATCAAAGTTAATAATTTTCATATAGAATTCCTTGTAATAATACCCTTTAATATTCTACAAATAAAGTATCCCCAATTTTTTTTAGTTATTAGTTATGTTTTACTGGAAAATTATATAGGTAAAGTTTATATATCTCTTATAACGCGTTACTAAAATAAATGTTTTGTAAAGTTTGTTATTTAGGTTTTCCAGAGTATTTTACAGGGGATACCTGCTCTTGATTATAGCACGGGTAATAAACGAATTTGCCCCTATAATATTGTACTGTCTATAAATATACACATTTTATAATTCTGTATGTGAAATTAATAAAAAAACCAACAATCGTTAGAACAATGTTTCAGTTCTATATGAAAAACTGAGAAAAAAACTTAATTTCAGTAAAACTCATTTCATTTTTAACGAGATTGCGAAACTCATTCATGTCAGATATACGGTCTGCTGACTGGAGGAAATAGACATCTGGGTTACAAGTGTAATTTTACATCTCCCCAAGGCGAGGAAAAACGTTTAGCCGCAATTATCATTTATCACGGAATCTATATTTAGTTATACTTTTCTGTCACATTTAACACGACACTTCTAAACTATTACTTCAAAACTATATATATATATATATATATATATATATATGTGTGTGTGTGTGTGTGTGTGTGTGTGTGTGTGTGTGTGTGTGTGTGTGTGTGTGTGTGTGTGTGTGTGTGTGTGTGTGTGTGTATTCTATATATGTTTATTGAGATATTCTCCTCTAACTTTTATTGAGAAACATAACTTCATAATTTTACTGAATATAAATACTTCATACCAAGTTTTGATATGAAGATTATTTTAGGGGACGCAAATGCCAAAGTAGGAAGAGAAGAAGTCTGGAGACCTGCTATTGGAAAAGAGAGTCTACACCAAGAATCAAACGACAATGGAACCAGACTGGCAAGTTTTGCAATTGCAAATGAATATAAAATAGTTAGCACGATGTTCCCAAGAAAAGATATACACAAATATACATGGACATCACCTGGTGGAACAACAAAAAACCAAATTGACCACGTGATCACAGACCAAAGGCACAAAAGTAGTATAACTGATGTTCGAAGCATTAGGGGAGCGGAATGTGGAATTGACCACTCATTAGTTTTAGTCAAAGTGTGTCAGCGAATAGCAATCCAGAGTAGAAAGGAGGTAAGGCAAAAAAGAAGAATAGAAGTGCGTAGACTTGAGCTTAAGAATATTGCTGATGAATTCAAACTGAAACTGGAGAATAGATTTAAGGCCCTGGAAGACATGGAGAACAATGAAACTGTAGATGCCAAATGGTCTAATTTTAAGGAAGTAGTTCTGAACACAGCAGAAGAGGTATGTGGTAGTAGGAAGAAGAGATACAAAAAACCATGGTTTGATCAGGAATGCGAGCAAGCTCTGAAAGACCGAGTTAAAAGGAAAATAACGTGGATGAATAGTAACAGAGTAGAGGATAGAGAAAGCTATAATGAAGCAAATAGGGAGGCAAACAAGTTGCAGAGGCGGATAAAAAGACTGTATCTGCATATATTGCTTGACAAGGCTAAGGAAGATAACACAGCAAATAACGCAAAGGACTTCTACAGGAAAATAAGATTCTTCAAAAGAGGTTTTACCCCATACCCATATGGGGTAAAAACAGAAATGGAGAGTTGGTGACAGAAAGTACAAAAGTTATAGAAAGATGGAGAGAGTACTTTTGCGAGCTACTAAATGTAGAGGACCAAACTAGGGACGAAGAGCAAGTTGGTGAATACTATCATGTTCAACCAAATATAGAACCACCAACCATAGAAGAAGTAAAGGATGCAGTCAAAGCGCTAAAGACCAACAAAGCTCCTGGGAAGGATGAAATAACAGCAGAATTCTTGAAGAAAGGAGGAGAAATAGTAGTGGAAAATCTATGGAAACTAATACTTCGTATTTGGGAGAAAGAAGAAATGCCAGCTGAATGGCAAGAAGCAATAATAATACCTATACACAAGAAGGGTGAAAAAGAAGAGTGTGGTAACTACAGAGGCATCTCACTACTCAGCATCCCATATAAAGTTTTATCCAAAATTGTTTTAAACCGACTTGAACATTATACAAATGAAATAATCAGAGAAGAACAGGCAGGGTTCATAAAGGTCAGATCAACCACAAATCAGATTTTCATTTTCAAAGAAATATTAGCTAAATACTGGGAATATAAATAAAGAATTTTTTGCCATATTTATTAATTTTCAAAAAGCATACGATAGCATAATCAGAAAGGAGTTGTGGACACAACTAGATAAATTTGGCATCCCGAGAAAATTAATAAACTTAGTTAAGATGAGTGTCACAGAGTCAAGAGGCTCAGTAAGAATTAATGGTCGGGACTGTGTACCTTTTGGGATAAACTCAGGAGTCAGACAAGGAGATGGTCATTCTCCTGTACCGTTATTATAGTACATATATTGAATTTGTATGGAGCTAATACTTTATAAATTAGAACAACTTTTCGGAAATACTTGATTTATTCCGAAATTTAAGTTCACCAAAAAGTTAACAAAGTTTACAAACTTGTGATTCGATTTTCTTCAAAATGTCACTGAATCGAACAAATCTAATTAAGAGTCTGATAAAAAGGAATTAAAATTTAAATTAAACTAAAATTGTATACTTCTCCAAAATGGTTTAAATTAACAAAACAAAATAAAAAGTTCTCTTCTCAAAATACTCAAAATTAATGTAACACAAAACTTGATATTTACTTTATCACCAAAATTTAATTCAAAATACTTCAAAAAAATTGAATTAAATTTTCAGACTCTGAAATATGGGAAACTAAAGAAATTTTAATTACAGTATTATAAAAATAAAAGATATTAACTATACACTGGTACGGGACTTACTACTTTGAAGATTACGGAGGCAGATCGGAAACTAAAACGCACTAAAGAAATTAAATACTTGAATTTGAATTTACACGCGATAAAATAATTACTCTAAATCCCAACTATAGGGTTAGAGAAAGAACTTCAGCTTCTTAACTGGACCGGTACACCTTCTCGTGGAAACTCCAAGACTCGACTGACTCCCTCCCTCTCTCCAGCGAGCCGGGTCGGAACGTATCACCGTAGCTCGATCAGCTGATTGACCGGTCTAACTGAACAAACAATGTCTACGCACCGCGTCTAGTTAACAAGAGCCTACTTCCTACCGCGATTCAGCAAGTCCTAAGTCTTACTCACTACACTAAATTATGCAGGTTTATACACACTTTTCAAGTTTATACAAGTCTTACACACAATACGTTAATTGGAAATAAATGTAATGAGTTCACATGGTTGTCTTATACAAGTTACACACACTTTCATGAATTATACAAGTTTATACCAGTTTACAAGTTCTTTCCTGTAAATAACCTGTTGTACAAGTTTATGCTCAAAAAGAAATAGCAGAGTGGCGCAAATTATGTACCGTTATTATAGTACATATATTGAATTTGTATGGAGCTAATACTTTATAAATTAGAACAACTTTTCGGAAATACTTGATTTATTCCGAAATATAAGTTCACCAAAAAGTTAACAAAGTTTACAAACTGGTGATTCGATTTTCTTCAAAATGTCACTCAATCGAACAAACCTAATTAAGAGTCTGATAAAAAGGAATTAAAATTTAAATTAAACTAAAAATGTATACTTCTCCAAAATGGTTTTAAATTAACAAAACAAAATAAAAAGTTCTCTTTTCAAAATACTCAAAATTAATATAACACAAAACTTGATATTTACTTTATCACCAAAATTTAATTCACAATACTTCAAAAAAATTGAATTAAATTTTCAGACTCTGAAATATGGGAAACTAAAGAAATTTTAATTACTGTATTATAAAAATAAAAGATATTAACTATACACTGGTACGGGACTTACTACTTTGAAGATTACGGAGGCAGATCGGAAACTAAAACGCACTAAAGAAATTGAATACTTGAATTTGAATTTACACGCGATAAAATAATTACTCTAAATCCCAACTATAGGGTTAGAGAAAGAACTTCAGCTTCTTAACTGGACCGGTACACCTTCTCGTGGAAACTCCAAGACTCGACTGACTCCCTCCCTCTCTCCAGCGAGCCGGGTCGGAACGGATCACCGTAGCTCGATCAGCTGATTGACCGGTCTAACTGAACAAACAATGTCCACGCACCGCGTCTAGTTAACAAGAGCCTACTTCCTACCGCGATTCAGCATAAATAATTAGAACTATGGTACACTCCAATCTTATTTAATATTGCCATAGAAGAAGCACTTCAGAGTGTAGCAGAGAGGGATTTAGGGGTGGAAGTTGGAGCTAAACTAAACATCCTAGCTTTTGCAGATGATGTCATATTTGCAGAAAATGTAGATGATTTGAGGTCACTAACTAGACTATTTATGAGTGAGGCAGAGAAAGTGGGGTTGAAGACGAATGATGCAAAAACTAAATATATGCACTTTAGAAGGAATCAAAATCAAAGAGGAGGACCCCTACAAATTGATGGGCATGTTTTCGAACAAGTGGAGAACTTTAAGTACCTTGGGGTCACAATGTCAAATAAAAACACAGATGAACCAGAGATACAAAATAGGATCAACTCAGCAAATAGATGTGTATATGCATGCAATAGGATACTTTCAACCAAATCTCTCTCTCACAAAACTAAAACTAGAATATACAAAACAATTATATGTCCAGTGCTTTTGTACGGATCCGAAACGTGGAGGCTAAATAAGAAGGATGAAAAAAGCTTCTAGTTTTCGAGAATAGAATTTTACTTAAAATTTATGGGCCATCATATGAACAAGGGGTATGGAGAAGAAAACATAGAGAAATCAGGGAGCTCTACAATAGTACGGATGTAATAGGAGAAATAAAGTGCAGAAGACTCCGTTGGGCAGGCCATGTTTTGAGAAGAAAAGAGGAATGCAAACTGAGGAGGGTAATGTACGGTAACCCAGAAGGAAGACGACCCCGTGGGAGACCGAAAGTGAGATGGTGGAACCAGGTGAAGGCTGATATGGAGAAGGTGAGCGCTTCAGAGGAAGATGCAGAGGACCGTTCAAGATGGAGGAGCTTTGTTGGTGCGGCTAAATATCACCTCCGATATAAATGGCCCTGGGAGTAAGACTAAGAGAGTAAGTAAGTATAAATACTTTGGGTTATAAGTAGTTTGTTTATATCTGAAGCCATTCTTACTAGCCTATCTATATTTAACCACTTTATTTTGATTTGGGGATATACGCCGTTGGTTGTGTAGTACGTACTGGGGAGTCAATTAAACATGGAACATAACTTTGAAGCGTAAACTACAATAACAGTAACAATCCAATGACAGATATTTAACAAGATAAGCAAATGAACCAGTAGTAACGCTAAGATATGCATTAATTAAAAATAGAACGATTATTTTTTATGTAAGGAATAAAATAATCATCATGACATGATTGTCTGTTTAGGTTTGTAGTCTAAGTTAGTTAGAGATACTCTTGATAGAAGGCTGCACCAGGCTTGTAACTTGGTACATTGGCTCCTCTCAGTCCAATCAAGAACCAAAGGCCAACCAGGCAAAGAGCAAAGATCACTAATCTGTCAATTATACATACTGCTTTCTCGTCTTACATTAATCTTGATGCAAACGTGCAGGGGACTTATAATTTACAGTTAGGTTCCTCTTGGTTAGAACTCTATCGATTTAAGAGTCCAAAGTAGAAACTCAGTTCGTCCATTTGTCTCTCCGAATAGGCGCTAAATCTGTTGTTACGATTAGTAATAATCCTTTGTATCGTTATATTTTTGTACAGACTTTGTACTCACACTGTTAGTATGTGCGAATAATGTTTTGCGTCTAGACAAACTCAAGACCACCGTCTCATGGAACATTGCTATATGTATTAAATAATTTTATTCCATAGTTGTCCTTTCTCTTGGTCCGTTATTTTTTAATTCAGTATCCATTATGATAGGCTTGTGTCATAAAAATTATTAGCATTCAGCTTTCTAATTAAAAGAGCAATTCATTATATATAAGCAAACTAAATAAATAGGTCACGTATGCAAATAATTGCCTTCAGCAAAAGACGTGGGTTTGAGAGTGTTAACTGTGAAACGTTCCTCTAAATATATTATCCTTAATAGAACTGCACTAAACCTCACCAAAAGTTAACGTAGTTAAATTAATTTAATTGTATTATAATATATTATTATTTACAACAGTTTATGCTGTCATTATTATTACATGTATAAAGAAATACTTTCCTAAATACAATAGCTTTAAACATCTTTATCACATCTGTTACTGAGAAACGGAAATACCCATCTTTGAATTTTTTTTTTTAAACGTATTATTTTAATATGAAATCTCCAAACAGATGTCATATGTGAAACCAAAACGTACGTTCATTTTCGTATATGCTTACGAAAAATGAGAGCTATTCTTGATAATAGCTAAATCAATTCGGCTAATTCTTGTTGTATAATATTTAATAAAGTCCGAGGTAGGTTCATATGAAAGAAAATATTTTAAATGTGACCGGGAATTGAGAAAAAATAGTATTTCTGTTTCGTAATCTTAATTTAACCCATCCTTTCAACTAAAGTTGACAAATTGGCTGAAACATTTGTTTTATTTAATTTTTATCAAATATTAAGTATACAGTGCATCATCGGTAGTGTAATGCAGATATCAAAGAAAATTTTAATACCTAAATTGTATTCCAGATTATGCGAGCGAGAAATACAAAACATCGAATACTTTTTGAATACTTTCTAAACACTGTCACAAAACCAACCTTGAAAAAAACTGGTAATGTTTTTAAATAATTTACTCTAAACTACGGATACCGTTATTATTTTAAATGTTATATTATCAATGCCTTAAGGAAACACAGATAAATGATCTCTAACATGCTGCAATAATCCACACAAAATAAGTGAATTAAACGGCTGAAATTAGGTTTCTCTGTCTTATATATGCATAAATATGTTTTCTCCATCGGGAAAACAAAGTAAACACCACTGAGGTACTGATAATGTATTTCACCGGCCACATATAACTTAAGCCTACAAATAGAAGTTTTTGACAGAAATAGGTTTCCGAGACCTACGTAATTATATATTCTTGTTCAAGTTTCTTATTTATTAGCAAGCGTGGCTCACAATACCGTGATCGAGCCGAACACGTAACGATAAGTTAGGTTGTCAAGCTGTTATTAAATAATATAGGATCTATACCAGGAGTCCCAGAACCAGTTGAAATACAAATGGTGTAATTAAAAACTTTACTAAGTTTGAGTTCAGAAAGCCTTATTAGTTAAAAAATAATTAATTAATTAATTGAAAAATCATATACCGAATTGAGGTTATTAATTGTATTTTATTGTTAGAAATATAATAATTTACACCACGGTATATCTCATTATTTGTATAAATTTATGAGTTTCCAAAATACACTACACAGGTCAAAAATAATTTCTCTATTTCAATTTATCACTTAGTTGAATTTAAAACCATACCTTAATTTATTTAATGCATTTGATAGAAAGTATAGTCTAGTGAATAAATTAATGTTACTATAGTTTGGGTTATTAAACTAAGTAAAATTATGTAATATTTTATAATAATTGTTCATTTCAACTAGTTTAAGGTTATAACACGGATATTGGGCTGATTTGTTTTCAGCTCTGATAATGCCTATATTTGATAGCAATGTTGATTTAAACCGAAACACAGTGTTTTTATTTCCAGATCAAATGTCACTCTACGCTGATTAATAACCAAGGTATATGAGTATAAACAGTCTTGCATGACATGTGTAAACTGTACTGTAGTCTTTGTTTAATGTCTACTATTGACTATGGATGATTTGGTAGGATAACAAAACTTTGACATCTGCCATTGTTGTAAGCTACAGCAATATGACACTGCAACTCGAGGATTGATATTTAAAGTTGTAAATCCATATTGATTTAAAAGAAATGTTTTAAACTATTTACATTACAACAAAGGTATATGAGTATAAACAGTCTTGCATGACATGTGTAAACTGTACTGTAGTCTTTGTTTAATGTCTACTATTGACTATGGATGATTTGGTAGGATAATAAAACTTCGACATCTGCCATTGTTGTAAGCTACAGCAATATGACACTGCAACTCGAGGATTGATATTAAAGGTTGTAAATCCGTATTGATTTAAAAGAAATGTTTTAAACTATTTACATTACAACTAAGGTATATGAGTATAAACAGTTTTGCATGACTTGTGTAAACTGTACTGTAGTCTTTGTTTAATGTCTACTATTGACTATGGATGATTTGGTAGGATAATAAAACTTCGACATCTGCCATTGTTGTAAGCTACAGCAATATGACACTGCAATCGAGGATTGATATTAAAGGTTTGTAAATCCGTATTGATTTAAAAGAAATGTTTTAAACTATTTACATTACAACAAAGGTGTATGAGTATAAACAGTCTTGCATGACGTGTGTAAACTGTACTGTAGTCTTTGTTTAATGTCTACTATTGACTATGGATGATTTGGTAGGATAATAAAACTTCGACATCTGCCATTGTTGTAAGCTACAGCAATATGACACTGCAACTCGAGGATTGATATTAAAGGTTGTAAATCCGTATTGATTTAAAAGAAATGTTTTAAACTATTTACATTACAACTAAGGTATATGAGTATAAACAGTTTTGCATGACGTGTGTAAACTGTACTGTAGTCTTTGTTTAATGTCTACTATTGACTATGGATGATTTGGGTAGGATAATAAAACTTCGACATCTGCCATTGTTGTAAGCTACAGCAATATGACACTGATAAAACATACCACGACTAAGATCTAAAGATAGGACTTAATCTTAATCTAAAGAAGGACATCTTATCTAAAGATAGGACTTAATCGATTTCGTGTAAAGTTTCTTGTAAACTAATGACAAGATTGATTCCCAGTTAAGAAAGGATATCTGGTTTTTACAATTGAACATTTTTAACACGAAAATGTTTGCGCTCAATGTTTTATGTTGTAAGGGTTAAATTTTATACCCCGTTTTTTTTTGTTCTTAAATTAGAAAATGTTTATTTGGCAAGTAGATATGTCGATTTATTTTCGTCATACAAATAAACGCGATAGATGCCGCAGTTCAATATTTGTGCAGCGATATTGTTTGCTTATGGTTTGAATGAGTTAGATAGATATTGCATCCAATTAAAAGATTCGAAATGGTAGCTATCTGCTTTTGTGAAGAACTTTAACTTAATAGTTTCTACTATAGACCAAAAAAAAAAATCCCAAATGTAATTAGAATATAATAACATTATATATTACACATTATTATAACATATGGTTTTTTAAGGTAAAATTTTTTTACGAACGAGAATGACATCGTATCCCTAAATATAAATATTTATAATGTTTTGTCATACAAATTATTTTTCATGTCATAATTTTGATATCGTGTTAATTTAGTATTATGGCTCTAGATATTGGTTCCTAACCTAATTAAAACTTGATAACAGTTGTAGTGTATACGAATGTAAACATAAAACTATGAGTGGATATTTTATAAAATGGCAATTGCTTTAAATTTACTTGAAAAGTATAGTGTAACATTCATTGAGTAAATCAAAAGTTTGAAACTTTGCGTTTATTGTTAAAAATATTGATGAACTGAAACACATTCTGTATTGATATGGGCTTGTAACAGCTTCACACACATCCTCTTACTGAGGTCGAGTTCTGGTGACAAACTGCCGCTATTACCCTAACGTATGGTACTGTCCTAAATAGAGCCAGCCTAGAGAACACCATTTCTCACTAACACATATACATATTATGCTTTTATTTCATTGATATCTATTTCATTTGACATACGTTTATTGCACACTATTAAATCTATTTTCTAACTATGAATTTGTAATATTTCCGATGACTTTTAACTTTCTTTTTATTTCCTACTCTAGGCAGAATAGGTGCTCAGATAAAATAATTGCTAAAAGAAATTTAATTGTTTTTAAGTTATGTTTTACGTTGGTTGCATAAAAACTGTTTCTTTAATCAGATGAAGTTGGTTTAGCTTCATAAAGATGTTATAGCTCCGAAAGATATTTTTTCATCCTTTCATTGCTTTTAAAATTAAAAAGAAAAAAACATATATAGGTATATATGTAGTGAAGGTCATAAAATATTAAAATTAAAAAGTCTATAAAAATAGAGAGTATCGGAAATTGGAAAACTTGAAATTTATAGTGTTTTAAATTTTCAGTATTTAAAGTACAATGTCATTTTGTTATAGATTACTTATAAAAGGTAATTATAATTAGCCTTGTTGGAAATATACGACAGCATGTCTCATGCAGTATATAAATGGCTCCTTCACTATAATATTTGATGGCTTAAAAACGTAGAAAAATTAAACCTGAAATTTCAGTTAATGTATTTGATTTTAAACTGGTTTAAACCAGTGTTTGTATGACAATTGTGAAACATAAATGTAGACGAAAATTATACGGTGAGATGTATATTAAATTCGTTACTCATTGCTAAATGTACTTGATTTTTCGATCTACTTTGTTCTTTTCTGGTAGGCATAGTCCTCAAATTTAAGAGGTTGTACTACGACTACTCTAGTTTTTAACTTTATTTGAAGAAGCTCATAAACGGAAAGTGGATCCAGCAACAGTTTAAGAATTTATTGAAATGCCTTTACTACTAAATACTCTGAATATTTCAGCTTCTTTCTCTATGCCACATAAAAACTAAAGAGAAGGCGTATACGCAAACAAGGGGTTAGTCATCTGAATAGGACAACACACTCGACTAGAAGAAGTTTATTTGTATTCCAGTTGACACCGACATCCCTGTAAGTGAAGCTATATAGAGTGTAATTAATATAATTGGATATTGGAGCAAAATTACGTCTACAAGCAGACATCTAAGTAATTACTTGACATGGAGATACCATTATCACGGTGTCAGTGTTAATATGAAAGACATTTAATTATGTTGACAAAGCCTTTGTTCTTCATTCAGCCTATTACGTGATTTACAAAGTGCACACTTAGTAATACGCAGTTTGGTTTTTGAATTTAATAAATGTTACTCACTAGAGAACTATTTAATTACTAACCCTCCAAAAAACGTCATTATTATAATTAAATTTTCTGGGTAATGTTCAAAAATTTTAACTCACAATTATAAAGGTATATATTTTATTACTGTGAAAATAATTGATATATTAAGGCTTAAAGAATATAAAAACTGACTTATTTTACAGGTTTTGAAATGGAAGCTATTGAACTAATAATACTGTACGTTATATGATGCCATCAAGAGTGCTGAATTTTACGTAAGCAATGTTAATTTTCATTGCAATAAATAAATGCGCTGTCTTTATTATCTCTGAAACACTTATTAAAAGTGTTATTATTATATTTCTGTAAATATAAATTGTTGTGTGAATACAAAATAATAAATGAACGAACTTTAAATTAAACCTTGATATTGTAAATTTGTTCCATACTCAATATTTTGGGTACAAACAAACGTTTTTAGTCAAAACTGCAAACGGGTAAAAATTAAATAACAATCAGTGAAATTTAACCATATTATATTAATATTCCAATGATTTATAAAACTGTAAAGTTGATATTTTGATTCCATACTTGGAAAAATACGCTAATATAAAAAATCACCTATGGTCTAAAAGGATAGTTAATATAGCAAAAAAATTAGTTAATCGGCATCAATTCAAACGAGTTCTAAAGTTTCAAGAAAGGAAATGAAACATGTTATGTGATAGAAGTATAAAAGGTTAGAACCAAAAGAATTACTTTCATATGGTTCTTTCTGTATCAAAACTTTGAACGTTGCTTTAGGTTTAAATATGTGAAATACAGTACATCACAACCAGTGTTGAGTAACAGGCTTCGACGAGGTTTAATCTCTATAGCTAATTCCATTATTGACAGACGGAACGACGAAGAAAATCTAACTTGCTTCAGCCTACTGAAGAACAGTCTTCAAACTCGCTTAGTCAAATTTCATAGTTGGATATGCACCCTCATCTAATTCAATCTTGGATGTGTTGAAAAGTGTTATGTGACATTAGAAATCTAGAGATGAAATGTTTTACAAGATATTTTCCCACATTATATATACAGATATGTTTCATTCAACAGGATTTAATATCAGTGTTTAAAAATAAAAGTCTAACACGTCTAGTATGTTAATATATCTCATGTTAAATACTCATTATAATGTATTGAGTTATTAAAAAAAAAATATTTACTATGTTACATTTTATTTGCCATCATGGTTTCCCAGAGAACACAGTAAAAATATCCACTGATGCTCAGACATATACCATTAAATAACATGCATCATAAATCGATTCAGATTTCCTTACATAGCAATAAAACTTCAAGCACATTTTTAAGGACATAGCTCAGTGTATTTTAGAAACATCGTGCGCAAAAATAGACAGATTAACATAAAAATTGAAATTTAAGTGTTTGATCTACGCCAGTGAAAGGCTAAGCATTCCACAAAAAATTACACTAAAAATATTAAGCATGTATATTGTAAGCATTTATAATAAAAAATAAAATCGCCATAGTGTTTCTTGATAGTATAAAGAAAAATGTTTTAATATTATCTACATCAAACGTTAGGCATCATTCACCGGTCGTCCCAAGTTTCAAGAGTAATCTTAGTCACACTACTACGTAAAATGACCTTCACACCTTTTTTAGGTTATCTAAATTTCATACATATCTTACCACTAATACTAAATTTACTAAAAACTTAGTACAACCAACCTTGTCATAAATAATATTGTTAAGTTCGTTTATTCTGTTATTGTTGGGATATCTGCGTAGAAGAAAGGAGAAGAGGGGGTGATTAAAAGTAAAGTAGGGAAGGGAACAAAACAGGTCAGGCCTATTCTACCTCATTCTGATATTAAAAAGGGATAATAGAGATACGAACATCTACGAACCTGTAAAGAGAAGAAAGGATGATTAAAATTTAAGTAAAACAGGGACCAATAGAATCGTGTCTACAGGATGTCAGGCATTTTCTACCTTACACTGACATTATGAAGGGATAGCAGAAATAAGGATATCTCCGGAAGTGTAAAGTGAATAAAGGATGGTTATACGTAAAGTATGGAAGGGAAATAGTGTATCTACAGATTATTAGGCGTATTCTACACTGCAATAACATTAAAAAGGTATAGGTACGGAAATCTGCGTAGCTGTAAAGATATTAGTACTATGACTCCAAATTCTCATTAGGGAGTTTGTAAAACTATAATTTTGAATATTTATAATAAAGTAGTTGATACTATTTCAGCAGGTCATTTGCTAATAGCTTAAACCGTTCATCGTTATAAGGAAATATATTTAGAAGCATACATTTTCAATTAATTGTAATTAAATGAAGTGTTCAAACTATAGGTATTACAACGACCTTTTTACGATTGTAATATATTTTTTTAATACGTTTACAAGAATATGGAGTACTTGTAAGTTTTAAACAACTCGCCAACTTCGAATATGATGTCATTATATAACAAAACGCTTTTCTTTGGTTGAGGACTATGAGAAGAATAATTTAATCTAATTTGAGTTATGCATTTGCAATTGCTTCTGCTGTAAAAAATAAACTCCAAAACTCACTTATTCAGAAAGGTTGTATAACAGAAAGAGTTAACTATGTGTTGCATTTAGTTTTTATTACTCCTTGGTCTATGAAATAATAATACAAATATTGTGTTGTGGACAGTTTTGTTACATCTTATATATCTTAAACACACTATGTAATATCAATAATATAATGAAATATTAAGTTCTTTTATGTGTAATTAATCAACAATATGCACTGAACAGATTTTTAAAATCAAATACAACTCAAAAATTACTCTTAAAGAAATTGTTTAGGTTTGGAAGAGACAAATGTGTGGTACGCTCTAACAATATACTGGCAATATATACGTTGTGTTCTTTCGTGAGTCTGAACACATATGAATAATTTATAGTACATCCCACTCAATGAAATAGCTAAAGTTAAGGAAAGAAACGTTTGTGTAGAGCTCACTTTGTAAATAAAGTTCCTATGGAAACACAACCTGCAAGTCGCCTTCCTCCGGTAAACTACGTAACGAGAGTTTTTGAAGTTCTAGAATGCCAGAACTGAACTTTCAAGGTCAATTATTTGTATTATGTTCAACATGCCGCATAATCCCCTTTAATTTGGGTTTTACATACAAACTTAAAACGGGTTTTAATATGACTTTCCACATACTCCTCA
Source organism: Homalodisca vitripennis (assembly GCF_021130785.1). Taxonomy (NCBI): domain Eukaryota; kingdom Metazoa; phylum Arthropoda; class Insecta; order Hemiptera; family Cicadellidae; genus Homalodisca; species Homalodisca vitripennis. The sequence goes on from NW_025777012.1 coordinate 137,104, forward strand.
TTGAAACAACTGAACTTTAGCGTTGCCTATAACTTGTCCGAGAGATTTGACGATTTTTACTTTGACTGTTAGCCTATTTATACGATATATCAACACACTGAATTAAATATTTTATGTTTTTCCTGAAGCTACGTACATATGGGAAACAATTCTTTTTTTTAATTAAATATAATTTTCTGAGCAATAGTGATGACTTTAACTCAAGGTTATATCCTGAGAATTAATTAATCCATACACTTAAAATTGTATAACATTAAGGGCTCTGACATAATTCTTCTTCTGTCTAAGAGTTTTTTGTGTTTGTCCCTGGACATTCATGAAAAAACTGAGTTAAGGAATGAACATTTTGCATTAATATCATTAGGCATTGTTGTGTTTCATTATGAGCACGGCTGTCGTTGTAATTGGTTTATGACTTTACGTAGCATAATTATCCGCTGAATATCTGTAAAACTATTTCATTAATTATGCATGAAACTTCATCCCTACAAACAAGAATGAGTTTTATGAAGGAACATATCAGACCATGGAATTGGATGGAGCGTTAACGAAACTTATCACTTAGTAGGGTGGAAGATTTTATCCTACAGTAATTTGGGGCTGTAAAATGTATTTTCTCTTGATAGTATACCTGTCCACAACTGAACTCGACAACCGAATAGCTTAGAACTTGAAATTTTTGCATGCAACTTCGACAAAGACTTTTACATGCTACAATTTGGATGAAATTTTATAATTTATTTACTTAGTATTTGAAAATTTACGTTTTAAATTTGAACAACTAAATTTAATAAAGAAAATTAAGTAAAATAAAATATTTATTTTAACAAATAACATACAGTTATACAAAATGACTAACCATTAAACATTTGGGAACAGTGTAGAGTTGGGTTTAACAATGGATACGTTTAAGATCTGCACTTTGTGTGTGTTGTTTTTTTTTTAGGGGTTGTGAAAAAAAATGCATTTCCGCATGCCAGGCTTAGGTGTTTTGCCTGGGTATGTCGGACTCGAACATTGGCTGGTGACTGTAGCCAATGCTAATACCGACTAAAAAACTTCCCCTATACGCCAGTCTCTGAATCCCTGTGGAAACCGCCGTTAGGCATTACATCGCAGGGAGAGAATCTAGCATTTCTGCTCTTTCATCAGGTGGTTGAAGTCATTTCTTCTCATCTAGTTATTGCGGAGTTTGTACCTCTGCCTTTCAATAGACCTTAGTTCTTTTAGCACCTCCATGGCGAATGTGCTGGTGGCGTCCCATGTAGCTTTCGATGACAGCATAGCTTCTACTAGTGTTTCTGGATGCAGTGTCCGGTTAAGAATAGTTTCCAGTTTGTTACGCTGCAAAATGAATCTAGGGCACATAAAGAATACGTGTTCTGCATCTTCGGAGACTCCAGGACAGGACGGACACTCCGGCGAATTATCGTGCTTAAAGCGATAGGGATATGCTCGGAAGCAACCGTGTCCTGATAGTATTTGTGTCATATAGTAATTGACCTCTCCGTGACTTCTATTCAGCCTAAGTTCATCAAGACTCGACGCAGATGATTTTCGTCGTTGATAGAGGGCTCGCCTTTCTTCGGCTAGCACTCGGACAGGCAGCATTCCGGCAATAACAGTTGTTATGCACCACCGAGTCTCTCCATGGATGAATTCACCGACTTCCTGGACCGGCTGACCGAGGACGCGAAGCAGCACTATCCGGTGGTAATCGCCGGCGACTTCAATTCCTGGGCAGTTGACTGGGGCAGCAGGGCGACCAATGCAAGAGGTAAAGCACTTTTGGAGGCCATCGCCAAACTGGACATAGTCCTGCTCAACACTGGTGAAACCCCAACGTTTACCAAAGGAGAGGCAAGTTCCATCATCGATCTGACATTTGTCAGCAGCAGCCTCATCAAGCGCAGCCATATCTGGAAAGTGATGGACATTTACACAGCCAGTGATCACAGTGCTCTATTCTGGGAAATAGCGACGAGCCCGAATCTTAAAAGACCAACCATGCGATCAGTCGCGGTTGGATGGAGATCGAAATCTTTCGACCCATCTGCGATGGTAGCAGTTTTGGATGGTAGTCCGATCGTCGGGGAGTGCGCTGAAGAGAAAGCTAATGATCTAATGAAGAGAGTTGCTCAGGCCTGCGATGCGAGTATGCCGCGGAAACGTGGCATGAGCAAACGCCCTGCAGTACACTGGTGGAACGATCAGATCAGTGTCCTTCGTAAAGAGTGCCAGAAGAAAATACGAATATCTCAGCGTGGCTACCGACGACCTAATTCTGCGGAGCTGGTGGCAGAATACAAAACAGCGCGCCGCCGGCTGAACAAAGCTATCAAAGATAGCAAAAGGCAATGCTGGGAGGAGCTCATAAATGAGGTAGACAAGGATCCGTGGGGCAGACCGTACAAGGTGGCTATGACCCGCCTAAAAAACCAGACAACACCGTCGCCCACATGCCCACAATTTCTGAAGACGATCGTTTACCCCACACCGCACTGTTCCCTAGGCAACGGAAATTCGAATACCCGGTAGTGCAGTGTGAACTGGAAGAAATCCCGTCAGTTTCAGAAAACGAACTGATGGAAGCGTATAACCGAGTAGGGAATAGTAAAGCACCGGGATTAGACGGAATCCCAAACATCGCCTTAAAAACAGCAATTAAGGCAGCACCAGCACTGTTCACTGACGACTACACCACATGCCTCAAAGAAGGGATTTTTCCTCGAAAGTGGAAACAGCAACGACTGGTACTGCTTCCTAAAGGAAAAAAGCCACCAGAAGAACCGTCATCTTACCGTCCACTATGTATGCTAGATACGGCGGGTAAGATACTTGAAACGAATCATCCACCAGAGAATTGAGGCGATAGTCGATCCACTCCTGGCAGACAATCAATACGGTTTTCGAAAAGGACGATCAACCCTGGATGCGATCAACCTGGTTGTAAACACGGCAAAGGATGCAATCGCAGGAACTAGGTGGAAGCGTGGTACGAAGAAATACTGTCTAGTGGCCGCTTTAGACATCAGGAATGCATTCAACTCCGCAAACTGGGATCGGATCATGCAAGCCCTACAAGAGAAGGACGTGCCAGAATACCTATGCAGGATAGTGGCTAGCTACTTCACGGATAGAATCCTGAAATATGACACAAAGAATGTGTATGTGTGTGTGTGTGTGTGTGTGTGTGTGTGTGTGTGTGTGTGTGTGTGTGTGTGTGTGTGTGTGTGTGTGTGTGGTGTGTGTCTGTGTGTGTATGTGTGTGTGTGTTTGTGTGTGTATGTGTCTGTGTGTGTGTGTGTGTTTGTTCAAGTTCAAGTTCAAATCATCTTTATTGAGGAATAACATGCAATACATTTTTCTATTGTTCCCATGCAACTCATAGGTTGCGCGTGGGATTGAAGTAATTATTATACATGTACTATATAAACTAATAATTTATACAATGTCCTTACGACAGTAATTACGTGATTTATAACAGCTATAGCAAGATATACAAATAATTATTATATGATATAAAATATATAACATGGTAACAGCAATTATAAACTTCATAATCGATAACAAATAACAATAAGGTTTAACAACAAATATATATTTATCAACAGTGCAACAAATAACAACAACAACAATAAACTTCCGCAAGTAGCCTACACAAAAATAAATATATTATATACCCATAAATATATCTATAATAAATAACAGCATAACAAATAACAAAGCCAAAGTGAACAACTCGAACAATGCAACAACTTTGACTAGAACCACGAACATGCAAAGAGAATAAGTCACATAAGTTTTAAAAACAAAAACAAATTTGCCCTCAAAAAAACCCAAATACATATCAAAATTGTGTGTGTGTGTGTGTGTGTGTGTGTGTGTGTGTGTGTGTGTGTGTGCGCGCGCGCGTGTGTGTGTGTGTGCGTGTGTGTGTGTGTGTGTGTGTGTGTGTGTGTGTGTGTGTGTGTGTGTCAGAAGAAGTCAGAAGTCAGAAACACTTTATTCAGTAATGGTTTGCATTTTTACATTATTTAAATTCCCAAGTGTAGTGTCAGCTGGTCAGCTGATTTAAAAATATAATTTATTTTAGTATTGTAAAAGATATAGACCACCTGTTTTGTTTTGGTCATTATTATAAAGTTAGTTATCATCTTCTCTCTGTAAATACAATACTATTATTTTGACTAATTACATATCTTTAACTTCTTAATTAGGGAATTATTTAGTAACATATCATTCCCTATATTGGTGACCCCGAAAAAGACGACAAAGTATTCAAGACCCGCTTTTATTCACATTCAATGGAAGATTTGCAAAGGAAAAAAAAACGACATTTTGCGGACTCAAGTTGAAGATCTGCAACGTCATCTTCAAGGTCAGCAAGAAAACAATGCTGAAGCGATTCACCATCCTGTTAACCAGGACAATGAACATGCGGAAACTAATATACAAACTGCAGACTCTCCCCAATCGTCAATCGGGTAAGTGTCAAACTTCCACCCTTTTGGCCCGAAGATGTAGAACTATGGTTTGCACAAGTCGAAGCTCAGTTTAACATCGCCCATGTTACACAGGAGAATACAAGATTTGCATACGCTGTAAGTCAGCTAGAAGGTCGCTACGCTCATGAGGTAAGGGATATAATTAAAGCTCCTCCTGTAGCTCAACCCTTACACGCGTCTCAAAACCGAACTTATCCAAAGGCTCTCTCTCAGTACCAATCAACGACTAAAACAAATTCTGACGGAGGAAGAAATGGGATCTCGTAAACCATCTCAATTCCTTCGTCATCTACTATCACTTTCCGGTAACACTCCAGTACATGAGGATCTTATTCGTCAACTATGGATCACTCGCCTACCATGCCAAGTCCAAGCAATACTGCAGGCACAACCTCAAGAATAGTCACTAGAGCAACTAGCTCATGTTGCTGACAAGATATTTGAGGTAAGCCCATCAATCCCTTTGAGTACAGTTCAAAGCACCGCAACTCCGAATGTAAGTGTATTTACTTTGCCATCTGCAGTGTGTTCTCTCAACCGTAAAACTGTAAATATTGACTCAGAACTCACCTTGGTCATAAAGGAATTGACGGATAGGATTTCTCAGATCGTGACAGCACTCTCAGCTCATCATCCTGGATCTCGCTCAGACTTACACGGCCAGGATGGTTCTAAATCATTATCTAGCTCCTCCGATATATGTTGGTATCATTTTAAATATGGTAAAAAAGCTAATAAATGTATCAAGCCATGTAAATTTTCTTTAAAACTGCAACAGCAGTCAATAATGGCGTCTACTGGCTGCTCAACTGGAGGACGACGCCTTCTCATCAGTGACCGGGTTACTGGTACTAAATTTCTCATAGCCACTGGTTCTGATCTCTGCTGCTACCCACGTCACCTACTACAAAACAGACCACAACCGCGTGGACTACGACTTGGTTGCAGCGAACTCATCACAAATTCACACCTACGGTTTTAGAAATTTTGGTCTAAATCTAGGTTTGCGACGCATCTTTGCATGGAAATTCATCATCGCTGATGTCACCATGCCCATCATTGGATCTGATTTTCTTGCTCACTACGGACTTCTTCCTGACTGTCGCAATCAACGCTTGATTGACTCAACAATTTAATTTAATTTAACAGTAAGATGTCAAAACTTCTGATGCCTCTGTTTCCTAGTGTGAAGACCCTTACCGAGTCCTCTCTTTTTCCACGCTGTGCTTGCTGAGTTTCCTACCCTCACTCGTCCGGCTGGAACACCTTGTGAGGTGAATAATACGGTACACTTCATCAAGACGACGCCTGGCCCTCCAATCTCTTGCCGACCTCGCCGTCTTGCACCTGATCGCCTTAAAATCGCCAAAGCCGAATTCGATAGTATGGTCCAATAAGGGACTGCCCGACGCTCTGATGGACCTTGGTCGTCTCCTCTGCACTTAGTTTCTAAGAAGACTGATGGTTGGCGACCGTGTGTTGACTACCGTGCTCTAAACGCTAGAACCATTCCTGACAGCTATCCGGTACATCACATTCATGACTTTCAATAATCAAATTCGTGGGTGCACAACATTTTCGGTCATTGATCTAGTAAAAGCTTACACCCAAATACCAGTAAACCCTGACGACATCCCTAAGACGGGCCATAACCACACCTTTCGGTTTGTTCGAATTTCCCTTCATGGGGTTTGGGACTCAGAAATGCTGGACAGACATTTCAGAGATTTATCGACGAAGTGGTTTCAGGACTTGATTTGTGTTTCCCATACATTGATGACATACTTATTTTCTCACAAACATCCGAACGACATCAAGATCACCTCCGTATCCTTTTTCAAAGACTCACAGACTATGGAATCCTTGTCAATGCTAACAAATGTGTCCTTGGATTTCCAATAGTTACCTTTCTAGGCTACGAAGTATCTGCCAGTGGTACTAGACCTCTTCCCGATCGTATCACCGCTCTTCAGAACTTCGCTCGCCCGGAAACTGCCAAAGGACTACGACGTTTTCTGGGCATGATTAATTTTTATAGAAGATTCATTCCTTCTGCATCTCAACACCAAGCACCACTTCACTCTGCTCTTGCAGGCCTCAAAGGAAATCAGAAGATAACCTGGACCACCGAGTTAGAACAGGCCTTCATCAATTGCAAGGAGAATCTCTCTCAAGCAACTCTGCTCAATCACCCTGACCCAAACGCTCCACTCGGACTTTTCACTGACGCCAGCACCTCATCTGTTGGGGCATGCCTTCAAAAACTCGTCAAGAATGAATGGCAACCACTTGCTTTCTTTTCTCAAAAGCTTACTGCAAGACAAATAGAGTGGCCCGCCTACTACCGTGAACTCTATGCCGTCTACCCATCAGTACATCATTTTAGACACATTTTAGAAGCTCAACGTTGTACTATATTCACTGATCATAAACCATTGACATTTGCTTTCCAACAGAGAAAGGATAAACCTCTTCCTGTTCAAGTCAATCAACTATCATTTATTGCCCAATTCACTACTGACATTCAGCACATATCTGAATCTGCAAATATCGTTGCCGATACTTTCTCACATGTCGATGCCATTTCAGGAATCACAACTGTCGACCACTGTACTCTTTCACAGGCTCAACGAGAGGACACTGAACTTCAAGATCTTTTGAAACGTGACACAGCATTGAAGCTCAAGAGAATCACAGTCCCTGGTTCAAACGTTGACCTCTTCTGTGACACTTCTAATCCTTCACTCCGACCATTTGTACCTGCTCCTCTCAGACGACTGGTTTTTTGACTCTCTACACAACTTAAGTCATCCCGGCATCAAAGCTTCAGCTCGCCTCATATCTCAACGTTTTGTTTGGCCTAATATTCAGCGAGATTGCCGCACTTGGGCCCAAACTTGTCAGCTCTGCCAACGTGCCAAAGTTTCACGCCACGGTTCACAGTCCACTTGGAACAGTCAATCCACCATCTGCTCGTTTTCGTCACATTCATGTAGACATAATTGGACCACTCCCACCAGCTGGCCCGTACCGATACTGTTTGACCGTTATTGACAGGTTTACCAGATGACCAGAAGTTCACCCACTTCAGCAAATCACTGCTGAGGAAGTCGCCAAAGCTTTGGTGAACTGTTGGATATCCCGTTTTGGATGCCCAGAACGTATCACAACGGATCAAGGTCGTGAATTCGAATCTGGACTTTTCAAACGTCTTACCTCCACATTTGGGATTGAACGTCTACGGACCACCAGTTATCACCCACAAGCCAATGGTATGGTCGAACGTTTTCACCGTCATCTAAAAGCGGCCATCATCTGTCACCCGGAATCAAGCTGGCTCCAAGCCCTCCCTCTAGTTCTGCTTGGTATCCGAAACGTATACAGAGAAGATTTAACAACGTCCTCTGCTGAACTAGTATACGGAGAACCCTTACATCTACCTGGATCACTCCTTGCCAGCCCTCCGGGGTTGGGACGCAGTGAAGACATCTCTGACCTTGTTGTCAGGCTGCAACGTCAAACATCTCGCTTTCAACCTGTCTCTGGCTCAGCTCACAGCAAACCTCAGACATTTGTCTTCCAGGAATTATCAACATGCACTCATGTTTTCTTACGTGACGGTACTGTGCGTCGAGCCCTGCAACCTCCCTACAGCGGACCTCACAAAGTGCTCAGCCGTGACGACAAAACTATGACCATCCAGATCGCAGATAGAAGCTCTAAAGTAAGCATTGACAGAGTGAAGCCTGCTTACATTCTACCTGACCCTTCCCCACAGCCTCAACCAAGGAGCGCCCACACACCGGCACCCAGCATCGGTACACCTGCTGCAGACCCGGACAACGCAACACCAGAGTGCGCTACCAGATTTGGTCGCAATGTGCGTTTACGGCTTGCTCCCTGACTTCCAGTCTCCCTAGGGGGCTCATGTAGTGTCAGCTGGTCAGCTGATTTAAAAATATAATTTATTTTAGTATTGTAAAAGATATAGACCACCTGTTTTTGTTTTGGTCATTATTATAAAGTAAGTTATCATCTTCTCTCTAAAAATACAATACTATTATTTTGGACTAATTACATATCTTTAATTTCTTAATTAGGGAATTATTTAGTAACATATCATTCCCTATACAAAGCGTCGCGTAGGACGCGTGCGGGATATCACATTGCACATCGTAAATATCACCTTATATTAATATTGGCAGTCCAAACAGTGTCACTTAACCATTTCTAAATAATTTTCAAAGATACATAACATTCCGTAGGCAGTCAAAAGTATCATCAGAATTCATTAAATAATCATTATGTTAAATAGATAAACATCCTTTACAGTGCTATAACAATTTCAAAAAATACAGACAAAAATATTTACGACAAATATAATATAATAAATAATAAGTATATTTATGTAATGCATTTAACAAATTATGTTAACAAACCATACAGTTTCAACAAACCCCAAAGTATACTCCCCTCCCAACCACGCACTGATACTACTGTACTCCAAATTTTACTTACTTTTTGAGCATACTAAATATCAATAACTAAAGCTATGTACATGTAAATAAATATAGTAAAAAACAACACATATTACATTGATTGAAACTGTTGTGGAGGCTGAGTTCAGATAAAAGTTAAATAAATATCATTAATATCAACATAGCAACTAAAAAAATATATGGTTGGGAATAAATAATAGTATAGCAATAAATAACAATAAAAACAATAAATAACAAATACAACAACACCAATAGTAATATTAAATAACAAATACAACAACAATAATAAATAATATTAAATAACAATAAATACTATAAATAAAAAATACAACGACAATAACAATAATATTAAACAACAAATGAAATGATATTTATATAAAAAACAAGATTAAAAAAATAAATAATATACAGATTTTGAATAACTATCTTTAAGGATAAGTTCAAGGATAAATTCTCTGACTTTCATTTTAAATTTGGAGTGTGTGTGTGTGTGTTTGTTTTGTGTGTGTGTGTGTGTGTGTGTGTGTGTGTGTGTGTGTGTGTGTGTGTGTGTGTGTGCACGCGCTATTATTGGAAAAAGCATAATTGAGTTGGCATTTAAATATTTTATGATATTAGATTTTATGATCGTTTGTGATCTGAGCTGTAAGAAGCTCTAAGTTGAATTTATCACTTCAATTAAATTTTATCCAATTTGTTTTTGGGTTATTTCGAGATGCACCCGATGAAAAGTGCGTTTTGTAACAACATCGTACTAGCGCTGATGTAGATTAAAATGTATTGGTAGAAGCCTATTTAAGAAATTAACCACAACTAGTTAGGTTTTTCTCTCCGTAAAAGTTTGAAACAACCGATGCCACTAATTACGGTTTCGGAAATAGTTATTTAATAATTAACTATGGCATAGCATTTAATTTAATTAATGAGTTCGGTTACTTAGAAAGAATCGTAAAACATATCTCGAAATCTTAAAAATATCTACTCCGTTCACATACATATACCTATTACGGCTGCAAACCTGGTGTTCAGAATTATCTCATATTACTTATACAGTTTCACACGTAAAATATAAATTTTGATTCAACTCATCCTGTTGAGTACTACCACCACCAGCCTAAACCATAAGAGACATCAAAGTCAGGCATAAGCTCTAGTTTGTTATATGTGTGTAACATTCAAAACAATGCTGTAGTGGTATATCTAGGATAACACATTCAAGCTTTTATCTCTGCTCACATTCTAACATTCCAAGTTAAATGTACGTTACAGACAATCCTACAACTGTTTAACCGTCTTGAAAACCGTTTATTATCTTCTGTATTCCTAAAATAAAAAAAATAAATCTTTGTACATTTTCATAATGTATTAAGTTGAACTTTTTAATGCAATTTGTAGCTCTTCGCCACCTCAGGAGGATGGTCCATGAGGGGTCGGTAAAACTTAAGTCATAGGTCGATGTGCATACATTTTAAAGTTCCTAATTAGTACAAAAATGGTGCCGGAACATTAGAACTCAAATTGTAACCCTACAAATATGGCGGATGTCTGTAGTTGAAATAAATATCATATATGCAAGTTCAAGAATAGCGTAATTTTCATAATTACGTGAAAGCTGGTGCCTGTAATAAAAATAACGCTTTAAAATGGTGTACAGAAATGCACATATTGCGGCATGAAGCTTAAGACGCACTAGAATTGGAGTTAAAAACATGTATAAGGGAAGATGTGCGATGATACGCGATGTGATAAATGTCAACAGAGAGCACCGTGGATGCAATTTTGTTGTCGCTGTAAGTGGCTTGTATTTGGCCATAGTTTATCTCTTCGCAGAGTGTCTAGTAGAGGCTAAAATACTCTCGCAGAATTAATATCAAGGCAACATGTTCAGAGTATCTTATAAATGTAAGGCACGAATACACACACAATTTTACCCATAAGATGCTTCACTGAGGCGCTAAGATTTAGTCACAGTTTATTTCTTTGTTAGTAAAACATTTATTCTTACAAGATCTTATCTTATCTTTAATCACTTTTTATTTAAAGCTGAAAAAACTAACAATATAATTTTTTATGTAGTATATTTGAAAAAAGAATATATTTGAATATTAAGTAATAGGTATTTATTAACATGTCTTGCTGTGGATGGAAGGAAGTTTCAAGTCCAGAGATAATTTTTTTCTAAAGATTTTCCTAAAGGTTATATACACAAACAATTGTGAGGAAAAAATATTTGTATTCTTTGGCAAAGAAAAGAAATTGTCACAGGCTATTGAATAATAGACTTCAATGACGCCAAACTACAGTAATTGAATGAACCTAACTATCATAGAGTCATTCATCTCTATGTGTAAAAGAAGTACCATGCTAAATAATATATCTAAAGTTACATTATATCTAAGATAACTTGTGACATAAAATGTAAACATTTTTTTATTAGTATCAGAATGTCGATGTAAATATATTTTTTAAGCCTCGTGTAATAGGCTTCGCTAACGTTCAGCCAAAATATTTGAAACATTTACATAGTAAAGAGTATGAACAAATTAAACTATAAAATTTCACAAATGCCTAAACAAATTTAGTCATTTGACTTGTACTACCAATAAAGTTGAAGTTTAAATTATGGCAAATAAAACTTCATGCGATATTTGAATCTGTATATTAGCGCGTTTTATTAAGCAGAGTGAAATCGTTTTTGATACCCCTAGTGGGAATAGGCTCGCTAACTCCCAATGAAAATTTCTGCTTAATCTTTTTTTGTGACTATTGTCATACTAATATTTAATATAGCAAGCAATTAAAGGATTAGAGATTGTTTGTAGAAGTAACACTAACTGTAAAAGATATAATTGAGCACAACCCATTACCCTTGAAATGAGATTTCGAAACCAATTCACGTAAAATATATGGTTTGTGCTGACAAGGGCTAACGTACATCTGGGTTTATAAGTGTAATTGTACATCTGCCCCGAGGCGAGGAAAAACGTTTAACCGTAATTATCATTTATCTCGCTGGCCAAGTTTGGCAATGTAGTTATAGAACATTTACCACTATTTTCGATAATAGGCATAAACGATTTATAAAATTTAACGAGGTAATTACGTAATTTTTAAGTTAATGTAAAAGTAAATTTATGTTATGTTGACTAAAAAAACATTGTTTTACAGTAAAAGAGTTTATATTTTGATATTTTTTATTTGCTTATTATTATTAACCACTTCCAACGTATGTAATCCTTATATTAACTATACCTTAATGATTAAAAATTAACATTCCACCGCTTTGTTTATTTTCTTTATAAGCTAAACAATGAACCCTTTAAAAACACATCATAAAAATCGCACCTTTATAAGATGGACTGTAGTATCTTCATTGTAAAATTGAAAGCTCTTACACTCCCATCGAACACTATTTTACATTCTTACATCCAAGAAATTTTAAATCGGGCTCACGTATACCATATGACTTTATTAGATTAAATAAAAAATGTTAATAATATAATAATATGTTAGTAAAATAAATATCTTACACCATCAAGGTTGCAACCCACGGAAAAGTTATATTTTGTTTGTTACCTTCTTAATTTCCCTGACAGATTGAATTTAACAAACTCGTGACTTACAGTCTAACATTAATTTTAGTAATAAGGCTTTAAATGGGGCTGCATACCTCATATGCAAGAACTACATGTTCTTTTATACAACATATAAATAACCTAGAAAGACGAACTTGGACACTACAATTAAACTGTCAAAAGGTGTTTTAATACAGAACAAATATTGGTTTTACTACCCATAGACATTTAAATGGAAGGCAAACATAAAAGAAAATATAAATCCAAACTGTTGGAATTGCATTAAATGCAGCTTATTGATTTTAGAGACAGCGTTTATGATAGAGTAGTTATGGTAGAACCCAATAATAATGTTGAATCAGAAATTAGGGATAAGTAATGGATACAAATTCTATTAGTGATTGTTAAGAGGTTAACTAGATAATAAAAAATTAGACTGGCTATTACTTCAGGTATTGCTAGTGAAGAGTTTTTAGTTTAAATAAAAAAATCGACTTCAGGCGATTTGAATATCATTCCGCTATATGGCACTTTCATTACCGTGGTAGGGTTTTCATAGTTCACGTAATCAATAAATGATTATTCATGCAAAGGTATGAAAAGGTTTCTTTGGTTAAAAAGTCAGTATTTCGAGCCATTGGAATCACTTCTGAAACCAATTTATTTTAACTTCTCTCTCGTCTAGGGTATTTCTAGTTCCGGTTGTATTGGATGGCATGACATACATGTATATAGAATTTCACTTTTATTTTTGGACAACGGAGAAATTGGAAAAAATATAGTTTCTTCTAGGAGCAAATCTTATTCTATGTTACATTTTGTTTGAAATCTTTGAATGTGAAGATAATAAAATAGTTTATTTTGCCTGTTTAGAGCACCCATATTTCAAATGTTATTGTTCTAGAGCATCGAGAGATTGAAATAAATATAGTTTTCCCAGAGGATACCTCATTTCAGGATTGGTAGTAGTTGATTTACTAGGACAATACTTTAATTTTCCTTTGACGGTATACGGAAAATGTTTTTCACACTTCGTGTTTGTGTGAGAGCGTGACGTTTAAAAAACAAAGTAAACAACAACACAATAACAACGGTTGTGATAGGTGTTGCACCCCTTGTTTAAGCGCTATGCGCAGTAGATTTGGATGAAAAAGATGTTGAGAGCATGAGGCACGTTTGTAAAAATTCATATCGTAGTATAACGTCAGAAAGGTGAAATAGAAATATATATATATATATATATATATATATATATATATATATATATATATATATATATATATATATATATATATATATATATATATATATATATATACATTACATAAGTGCTACTAAACTTTTAATTTTCATCTTAAAGAATATTCTAGGGAAACTATGGTTATTGGTTATCATAGGTCTTTATAACAAAGTTAGTCTCAAATGTTAGCACCACAAAATAATGCTTTTTAACCTTAAATTCTACTTTTTTGAAGTGAATTTAGGTAACTTTATTTTCATCAGAGATGATTAGATGTTTTCAGGAGGGTTTATCAAGCCATTTAACGAGGACATTTTTATTGCATCACTATTATTTAATTATAAATGACGTGCATTGCGGTATGTGATTGCAATTTTATGGATAAAATGCTCCTAAAGATTTTGAACTTGAATTATGGGTATTCCTTAGATTAAGGAAAATGCTTAATGATTTAGAGGCTAAATGCTGAAGGTAATTTCCGTCTGAATGCCTTTCAGTCGACCCTGTTTATCTATATCATATGACTCTTGATGTCTGGTCTTAGAGACTTAAAAACTTCGTCTCCATATGGTCCATTATAAGAAGAACTATATAAATTTTATTCAAAACGCAGTCTTTCTGACTGTGTGACTGCGTGTCTAAACTAACAACTTGTGCGCAATGCTTGATAGTAGAGTTTATACGTATGGAAATTTCGTCGAAGATAAAACTTAATTACTTTGAGTTAACAAGTTCAGACCATCTGACTGCCTGTCTGTCCATCCACTTCACGTATATGTAATAGCAGTAGACTTTAGTGACAAAATGTTGTAGATGTGTTCCTTTTGTCCAAGGAAGAAACCTATCAATGTTGTGGTCAAAACATGGACTGAAAAATCCGTCTGAAATTTGTATGGAAGTCTATCCATGGTGTTATATTTCTAGATGGAAACATCTTAGAAGTACAGGGATACACCCATTTTCTATCTTTCCAGCCCATATTTATCTGTTCGTTGCATTTTTTTGGATTAAAATGTTTTAAAACGACACCAGCACCAAAAATCTAGTTATTAACACATCATATACATTATTTTATTTATCAGAGTACAATAGCTATACACTCCAAAGACTGTGAGTATCTAATATGCCATGCATGCTAATAATTGCCTTCAGCAACATACGTGACTGTGATAGTGGCAACCCTTGATGATGTCTTTGACTTTGAGACGTTCCTCTGAATATATTACCCTAGCGAGATTATACTACTTTCTCACCACAATGAAAGCTCCAAAGCTTAAATTATAACTCGTTTTACATATAAGGAACTGCCCTGGAGGACAATTAACTGTCTTTATAAACATAAATATGTATAATGAATATTCTTTTTAACTACCTTTATAAGTCATTATTAGATATAATAATATAAATGTTGTACATAATTACAAACTAAATAATATGAGCACCAATATCACGGTATAAATCCTAAAAATAGCTGTTATGTTTATATTAAAAACTACAACATGCAGTGTAATAAAAACCGATAAAAATACGAAACAGAGTATGAGTTCCAAATAAAATAATAACATTCTAAATCAAACCTACTATAAATAGTGGTGGTATTATAAATACACTAAAACGTTTCTAAATTGTAACTGAAGCTTTTCAAAATTGTAATTAAAACATCTATTTTTTAATACTTTAAAAAAAGATTTTTTAACATATGAAATATACACTTAATTAACTATATGTACTTAATAGTGTATATTTGGTATATTTTTAAGTTAGGTATTACAAATTTTAAATTTTCACATTCCATTTTTAAAATTAATTATTTAATTAAATTGCAAAAGCTTTATATTTTTAACAAATTCTAATTAAAAATCAGACTAATTTTGACAAAATTGATATTTGAATGAATTTACTATTTAACTATCTTGAGGTACAGCTGACCTTGCATTTTTTTATTCAACAGACAGCATAGGAATATGCCATACAGATTATTGTGAGGTTGTATGTGTAATTCCTAGTCTGTAACACGTTTAATTCTCAAGATACCCTGCAGAAAGGTAGACGGGCAGGTAATCGTACAGCAAACGAATTAACTCCAAAATTAAGTTCAGTGACATTTACAAGGTTAAACATTTACAATCATAGAACTCAGTGTCGCTTGTGTAGAAGAGCGTCGTGCGAAATTTCAGATCTGTAGGTCATTTAGTTTTCGAGATATCTTGCGAACATACTTAAATGGAGGTAGCCAGACAAACATAAGTGATATCGTTGAGGATCAGTCAATATCTATCTCAGCGTATTCATACATACATACCGAAAACATACATACTCTAACAGGAGTATGCTGCGTACACATAAATAAATACTGAACACTGGAGTATGATGCGTGTGAACAGGAATTATATCTATTTTCTTTACCTTACTTGAATTGACATATTATTTCCGTTAGACAAGAGAAACTCAAGTTTAACAAAATAAAATATACAAAGTCTACAAAATTTAATTAAATTGATGAATTTAAAAACATTTGTTAAAAAAAAAACTATAATTAACAATCAGGCAAATAAATTTTATACATTAAACTACTCAGACGCTTTTTTGATTTAAATTTTGCTGAAATAAATATTCAGTTTTACAGAGCTTAGATTTTCTGCGGATGATTTTACAACACTTCTAATGGTCAAACAATTATAAAAATTAAGCCGTTTTAAATCGTAAACATTACACTAAATAAATTAAACCTAGGTAATAGTTGGCAGAACTGAGAGATCACAGAAATGGCAATCCAAATTCCAAATGTCGTGTCACGAAAACTACGTTCCCTTATAATAAATTTTGTAAGTAATTCCAATATTTTTTCAACTGGTTTATAGACTAGAACGGTGGTTGGTATGAGTGTGAAAATTAATAAATCTATGATAGCGTCCGACTATTTATAAAGCACTGATAAACCAATTAATTACGATATATTAAAGTAAACATGGAATATATATCTAGAAACTGGACTAGTATTTATATAGTGCGTTTAGTACAGAGTTAGTTTATAATGAGATGAATAAGAAGAACACTGAATGAAATAATTATTACTAATGTTTAGGTCAATATTTATGTATAATTCTGTACTAATGGGTCATTTTTAACTGGAAAAAAGGTATAATCCGAATAAAGTCAAAGTTGATTTTAAGCTTTGATAATGTAAGCGATATTTGACAGGTTTGTTGACTGAAACCGAACATCAGTGTTTACAGCCAGATTAAAGGTCACTTTACATTGACTAATAAACGAGTTACGTTGTACAATCAGCATTGTGGTTCATACCGTGTTTAACGGTTTGGCGTTTCGTGATATTTATGATTAATAACTAGTTTCTGACATTTGCCATCCTTTTAGGTTATAAACATTATACACTACATTTCTAGGTAAAAAAACTACTTTATCCCACATTCTAAATCGTTAGAAACGCACAATGATATTAAGAATTAATTAGTATAGGCTTGAGACAGTCGCCAACAAACTAAACTTGAGAAAAGAGTAAAAAATGTGTCAAAAACTGGACTTTTTCATTTATTAATTTTCTATTCATAGGGGACTATTTTTCCATCTTTCAGTCTCCTTTCAAGTATTTCATACACTTCTAAGTAAAAATTCCAAAACAATTTAATTATATAACATTCAAATTTGGAAGCCTATATTGTTTAAAGGTAAATGCGAAGATATATTCTTACTTAACAGAAAATATTTACAGCTTGTTTTAGTTAGTTTTCGTTTGGGGTAGTTCCAGTTATATATATAATATATATATATATATATATATATATATATATATATATATATATATTAATATATATATTAATAGTATTTTAAAGTTTTTATGTTTAATTATAAACCGAAGGCAAACATGACGCATTAAAATAATGATATATAGGTGTTAAACTATCTACGTATTTTAAATCAGATATATTTCCTTAATTTAATTTTTATATATCTTTAAGTTTTAAGAATCTATTATAACGTATAAAAAACTACTCAAATTACTTAAGTAACTTCGAAGAGTATACAGTGAAAAGAGTTAATATTTAACATTTTGCTATATATTTAAGATAAAAATTAAAATATAAATAAATTTTTATTATATTTCAGAAAAAATGCTATGGATTTGTCAATTTCGCCAAACAAACAAGAAAAATTAAATGTTACATTATCCTGAATAAAGAAAAAAAATTATCAACTTTTTACATCCAACCAAAGCCTGTAAATGGACGTGAACTGTCAGAGAACTCATTCTTGTCATTGTACAAAAGACGCTTTATTTTAAATATATCTATAATTAAAAATGTTTCCCGAGATATCTTGTAACATCAGGTATTATAGTTTATTATACTTAAGATTGCAATTTTGATTAAAATAATATTTTCCTCAAGTAACAGGTTTCGCTAAAATTCATCCAATAAGATATGCACAGAATTAGGCATAATATTCAGGATGAAACTTTAAAATTATAACTTTATATCTTTTAGGTTATTAATATACGAGTACATTATTTATTTTCTCAACACAATAAAGCGAATCATAGAGTAGGATTTTGTCATAAACTATGTTTTATATGTATTTTCTTTTCTTTATAAATCAGAAAGAATTTACTGCAAGTATTACGAAAATTAGTGAAATATATTAGTTTTATATTGCAATCTATCTCGATGAAAGCGATATAAACGATGAAGTGGTGCTGTATACCAAGCACAATCCGGATTAGCTGGTAACGTGGTAAATTCCTTAAATTTATATCTATTTGTTTATGCATTCAAATTCTTCTCATTTTTATAAATAAATAGCATATCATGGAACAAATTCGAGTAGCAACTGTTTCATATGATTATTCGATAAGCCAGCTGTCACTGTATCACACTTTTCAACGTTCTGTCAATATCATGGTGATACGGACTACAGTATCCTCTCCAGTGAACGGAAACGAGATTGAATGTGTTTGATATTAAATAATATCAAACTTCTGAGGCTGAATTAGGTCATGAAAATTTATACCATTCATTCAAGTACAAAATCAAGATTCAATGCAAAACAGCGATGCAAATACTTTGATCAATGATATTTGAGCATAACTATAAATGCAATAATATGTAGAATTTAAAATTAACCACATGCTTAATTTAAACATGGACTTTGATAATAATGCTTGTGACTTCGTGGAATTTTTCTGAGATATGGATAGCATATGTTTTACTATTTCTGTTTCCGTATTGAAGGAATATTGTTGATAGATACTCTCAATCTTTTGGCCGAAATATGATTTGAAAAATATAAATTAATGAAGAAAACCGTCTGATTATCTTGCTATAAGAAATAGTAAGTGAAAGCGGTTAAATTCATATATTTGATAAAATTAAGCTGTTTCACGTAATTTGTTTTGTTACTTTTACAAAACAACGGTTATTACATTATTTTTCACTACAAAATAATGTGTTTAATATTTAAAACTATAGTACTAGATAAACGCCTAAATATATGTATCCTAAGTACCATACACAAATGTTTTGCAATGGCGCTGTTGCGTCAGTTAAGCGGCCCACACACGCTGAGATCTGTTGCGATACATATATCGATACCCAGGCCCACTCACACTGATGCAGTGTCACTGAGACTGTAGTGTGGAACGCGCTGGCAGGCGAGAGCTGTGCAAAGATGGATATTCCCGAAGAAGTTGTGATTGCTTGTGGTGTAGCTGTAGGCGTAGCTATCAAGAAGAGTAGACGTCCTAAAAGTAAGTGGTGCAAAAAATGGCAACTTGATAAGGAACGGTTTTCTAATAAAGCTTTATTACGAAAACTCGCTTTAAATGAACCTGGTGATTTTAAAAACTATTTACGAATGAACGAGACCAATTTCCTAAATTTTCAACATTTTAAATTTTATTTGTTAAAATAAAAATGTTTAGTCTTTACAGTTAATTTTGTAAACAGTTTTTAATGTAAATGCAAAATATTTTGTAACAATAAAGAGAGTATTCCGAACTTACTTGATCGTCGTTGTTCGTATCTTCACCCAAGCTGGACTTCCCTTCCCTTGTCTTGGTGTTTCTGAATCTGAGATAAAACTCAGCAACTCGTAACAACCACAAATTTAGGACATATACATCATCTGCAGAACTACCGGTTTTCCTTTGAGAGTCTAATACCTTCTTAAGCTTACGTCGAAAACTGCATCGTAATCCATGAATTGTTTTAAGAGCAAAATCTATGGTTGCAGTGGGGTACTTCTCTTTACAGAACTCTAACAGCTCTGTGTATGCATCATTCCGCATATGCTTGTTTGCGTAATCATTGCTCTTCATATTCCACAAACATGGATGTAAATAGTGTATGTGAATAAACTGCTCCAAAAATCCTTTCTCGGAACTCATTACGAACACTACGATATTCAGTACAGAACAGCTCTGCGTCGCAAATCTGACTGAAGAGTGGAAGCCGTTGCGATACCGCGCCATTCACGTTGAAACTTGTATCAGTTTGCAGTATCAGTTGCGTGGTGTCGCCAAACTCCGCAGTCTGCGGGATACTGAAACATGGAATCGACACCGCCTGATACTGCAACCGCTTCATTGCAACCTCCCCACACACGATGATATCTGTTGCACGAAACCTTGTATCGATACATGTATCGCAACAGATCTCAGCTTGTGTTGGCCGCTTTATATATTGTAGAAGTATATAATAACTACATGTCACCTAATAACTGTCTGTCCAGTTGTAGTAAAAATTTAAGTCATACCTCTTTTTATTCCTGATATAACATGCTGACATATATGTACATATAAATTTATATATATATGTATATGTATGTTTGTATATATATATATATGTATACAGAGTGTTTAACTAAAGGTGTTCCAATATTGTAGTATTTTGTTCTAGACATGAAAATGAGCAAAAGATCTTCATATGGAGGTATGTCCTAAATCCTTTTAGTTTACCGTCTATCTGTCTGTATGTGATTTTTGCTAATCTTCTTATACCAGTGAAGATAAAGTTTTGCAACTTTACAGTTGTGTTGACCTTATTGAATACCCATTTTAGAAATAAATAATGAACAAATTATCTTTACACCTGTTTCAAAATGGCAGCCAATCATATATTTTTATGTTAAATTCAGCAAAATCGATACCCTGTATAAAAATCTTACAAGAATAATAACATTTTGTAAACTTTATTTTAAAATCTAACAGTAGTAGTTTCATTAAAATCGAATAAAAAACAACAAACATTGATATTTAAACCATAAATTTACAATAGATTTTTAATAAAACAATAAAACAGAAATATATTCTAGTTGACAATCCCATATTTACCTATTGACTTGAATCTTAACATAGATTTATTTTGGTTGTGATAGGTATGGAGGCTAATGATATATAATGTATAATCAGTCTATTTATCAGGCTTTAAATTATTTGTTACGTTAATCCGATTTATTTGTTTATCTCAGTTACCCTAGAAAAATATTTCAAATTAAACTTATTACTCTTTTTGTAGATATTTCTATATATAACTATGCAAACTAGAAACCCCTAAAATAATCGTCTCCTTAAATAAAAATTAAAAAATATTGAAAATAATTTAGTGTTGAACTAGCTACACATTAAACTAAATTTCAAAACAGAGTAAGACGTGCGTAAAACCTGAATTTTCACGTATTAATTTGCTATTCGAGGTTGGTTATTATTTCATTTTTCACACCATTATGAGTAATTTATAAATTGCTAAGTGAAAAATTTAAGTTTCAACGTTTTTGTTTGTACGTAGTGTCCCAAGAATCTTCTTCTATTATTTAAAGTATGGTAATCGTATAATTTCGTCAAAAACATGCCAGTAAATAGTAATATCCAGATCATCATAGTTTACCTAATAAGTTTTGCAAGGTTACAATAAATTTAATTTTTTAAAGTACAGCATTGATTGTGTTCAATAAATAACATACGATACAAATCTGTTGCTATGACAAACAAAATGTATGACGCGTTTCCAACAAATGATATTATACCTAATATTATTACAGAGTTGTTTTATATTTAAAGGGATTAATAATGAAATACATTACCTTGACTTGGCTTCACAATAGGTATTTAGTTTTTTATAGTAATATTAACGAATAATAGATGCAGAAGTAGACCTAAACATAAATTTTAATGTTTGAAATAATATCCGGTTAAATATTTGTGTTCCATTTACTTCAGTGAACATAATAGCTACATATTTTAACTATATAAATAGAGAAACAATCCGTCGTAAATTATCTAGGACAAATAGGAAATATATACCCCAGACATTTTATAAATCCAAATTGCTTTGAAATACATCATGAAAATGCATTGAGGATAAACTCTTGTACAGAAAGACGAAAAAAGGTGGTCATACTTTATAACTGAAATGGAATTATATCTCTTTCACTAATGCAATGGGAATATTATAGTATTCTTTTAACTTTTTCAAACATTAAAAGTTAAGGTAAACGGTAATATACGGATATCGGAAACTGATTAAAAAGACAATACAAGGATGAATAAATGTAAATAATGGAAGGTATCCAGATAGGTTCAGATGTACGCAATCTTACACTGAAATTAAGATATCACACTTGTACGTGTGGAGCTGTAAAGAGAAACAATAGTGATTATAAGTACATTAATAGGAAAACAGAAAACAAAGTAATCTAGATAGAAACATAAATTATTCTTCCACCATCCTCACCCTCACGTCACAAATGGTTACGTAGGCGTTCGGATATTCTGTAAAGCTGTAACGGGAAGAAAGGATGATTAAAAGTGAAGTACACAATGAAACAATGGAAGCATTCCAAAGGGAGTCAGGTATACTCTATCTTACACAGGAAATGTAAATGAACACGTTGAAGTATATTTATAAAGCTGAAAAAATAATAACAGATTATTAGAAGTTTACTGAAGAACAATAGAATATTACAAGGATCGTTTAATAAGTCCTTAGAAAATCCTAGGTTTTGGCGCTCGAAAATTAATAAAACAATTGTTCCGCTAGGTAGCTATGAAAATTTCAGCTTGATCTATCCCTTAGATTAGTTGCTCTTTACGATTAAACGAATAAACTTTTATTTGTTTATAATATGCTGAAAAGTGAGTTTCGATCGGTGATAAAACATTTTAATGTAACAGGTTAATGCCAAAGTAAATCAAATCTCTGTCGGATACAGTTCGTGGGTAAACGAATTTAAACGTGGCTGTTAATCTACATATAACGTACAAGATTCAAGACTACTAGTGGAAGTGTCTACTCCCGTAATGAATAAAAAATTTTCAGAAAATTGTTAGGAATGATCGACTAATTAAAGTGCACTTTAAATATGTAAGGCTACAGAGATATCACAAGGTGTCCGTTTTGAGCATCTTTCGTCGTCGACTTTTTTGGATTTCCAGATGGTTGTTGGTTTCACATTCCAGGAGTCAATCCATCACAGCTGTAGGCTTCAGAACGCTGCACTAAGTAGAAGGTGAAATGGAGCTGAACTTAACATTAGAATATAATCAAGTCTTCCCACCCTTGCTCTACGTTATGTGTAGGAAGACTAGTGTTAAGTTGCAGTTAACTACTAGTGTGAGGAAAAAAAGAGACACCAGAAATGTCTTCTGACAACAAAGTAAAATTGCGGGTAGTCAAACCGCGCAGATAAAGATTATAATATTTACCTCATGACAAACATTGTTTAACTGATCCATATATGATCATAATCAATGCAATTATCAAAATAAATTTGTAATGTTTAAATGTGTCGTAAAGTTATAATTTTTGTTTCCTTTTTTAACCATAGTGGCGTAGTGCTATTTCGAAAAAGGAATGTAGCCTATATGTCAATCAGAGTCCATCAGTTTTCCCATATAAAATTTCAATCTAATTTGCTTATTCTGTGAAGTAAAATAGTATTTTTTTAAAGAATTCTAGGTATTTATAAAAATCAACATTTAGCAAAATAATGAAGTACATTTCCGTTGCTGTTGTATTTTTTTGAACTGGACAATTGTTAAAACATTTGATTTTTACCCACTTAAGACCTGATTTAAATTGATTTAAAGAATCTTGTTAGTTAAAGTTGCTTTCTTTAAAAAGTATTAAATAATTATAAATTGTGTAATCTAAAAGTTGAAATTAGCCTATTTTACATTGACCCTTTACTTACTTTATATAAGCTGAGACAGAAAATCAGTAGTGAATACTCTGCGTGAGGACACAACATATCATTTTAATGATTAATGTAATTAAATAATTCTAAATAACTAAAAAACCACGAGCCTTCCTATGTCTGTCCATACTTGTTTTTATTTATAGATAGATTAATATTAAATGTTATGAATAAAAAAACTCATCATAAATATAATAATCTCATAAGCTTAATTAATCATTGTCACATTTGTAACATGTCATAAGTATGTTAAAATATATTTACCAATATCTGAAAAACAATAATTATAAAACAAATGATTAATGAAAATTTACTCAATTTATTTGTTTATAAATTCACGTATTTTGTTTTATATAGAATACTAGATCCGGAACTTTAAAAGCAATGTTTTCATAACCTTAAACAAACTGACAACTACAACGGTAAGTGTATTTTTAAGTGGTCTTGGCTTACTGAAATATAATTATGAATAACATATCTCGATTATTTTTGGTGGAAAGAAATAAGTGTAAGGTTTCTTGTTAAACCATAGATTACATGAACTATATTAAAAATTGCATGGTTTAGGTATTTATTATGTGCATTAATTTAGTAATTTTAAACAGTGATCTCTAATAAACTTGTACTTTTTATTATTGTTATACGGTTAAGGATTGGCAGTATCTAACCAGTAAGTTCACAAATGGTAGAGTTTACAATTAGTTCATTTATTTAATTAAATATTTTATGTCCCATACATACATCCATGAGAAGAGCTCTTTTCCAAAAACTGCTAAGTCCATTTTGTTATAAATTGAGTTGCTATCACTACATTATTAAACATTCACAGCTCTACTATGCATTATAATAATTTTTTCCTAAACCCTCTTAGTCACATTTATTTTAATAAAATAAAAACAGATTTTTTTCCAACACTTATCTAGGTCCCTCAGAGGTTTTTCCAAAACCCACCATGTCCAGAAGCATGCGCAATACAGGACAACAGCTGACTTACTCAAGCTATTATGCGGTATAGCAGTAATAAACATAACCTCACTTGTTGATGTTTTAAGCTGCCAGTGTGTTGCATTTATGTTTCCAGTTTTTTAAGTATATTCTTTTAAAACTTTAGTATGAGTGATTTTGATTTAGAAGGGCTTATAAGCCCTCAAGTTGTGCTTCCAGGAAGAGGAAGAAGTGCTTCCTTGGACTTAGCTATGTTTGGAAAAAAGCCTTCTCAAAAATTGACTTTATTCATTTAAATTTTAAAAAATCAGTGTTTTCAAATATTTAAATAAGTAAGTACTTCTTTTAACTTAATATAGTGCATAGTAATCTGATAAATGAGCGGTTGTTCAAAAATCTGGTTTCCTGAAAAATTACCTTTTTGGACTTAGCAGGTTTTGGAAAAGTGCTCTTCGTAGATAATATTATAATTGGTAAATAAATAGTGTAGGCCTACAACTTGTTACAACTTCTGCAGTATTCTTTGGTAAAAGAAAAAAAAATTCTTTGGCGTTTTTTCATAAATATTTACACTAGATATATTTTATTCATATTTTTTTCACAATTCTTTAATAGAACCTTATGGTCATCATTAATGCATACAGTGATATATACATATATATATATATATATATATATATATATATATATATATAGATATAGAACATTAAACTTTTTACTTTCAAGTCATCAGTAATTATCAATGTTATATTCTTAGCAGACTTCTCATACAAACTCTACATTCATGCTTTACATCATATAGCTTGAACAATGAACACATTAGGTGTGAATATAAAAAAGTTTCAATAACACTCGAGTCAAACTGTGTTACAGACAGAGACTCCATTTATATGCATCACCTGGTGTGACCCGCGACTGTTTGACATGTTAAGTGTGACAGTCACGTTGTAACTTGACTCAGCCATCCTGTTGACTGTTCAACCGCTGGAAAAGTTTTAAAGGATATTTTTGTGAATTTCGATACATAATTATTATAAAACAATTTTAACGTAATATAAATTATTTTGGATGTATTATGATTTCAATAAAGTAATCTTTAAAGATCCATATATGATCGTAATCAATGCATTTATCAAAATAAATTTGTAATAATTAAATATCGTATAATTTTAGATACCAAAGATGGG